>NC_053155.1:294772049-295072049 GCF_016835505.1 Polypterus senegalus
CTCATTATTACTAGGGTGCTGTCTGTTTTATTGTGCTTACTTTCTTTTTTCTTTCCTTTTAACTTTCTCTCTACCCTAAACGAGACTGTTCAACATCATAGCCTTGGTGTATTATTGCATTAAGACTTATTAGGCTTATTCTAGACAAATTTCTAACACCTTTCCCTGGGTTTATAAGCCGGGTGTATTATCTTAATACACTAAGATTGCTGAAGATTATATATATTGAGTGCACAATTTTTTAGACTATATTGGCAACAGGTATCTTGCTGCGTGGGGGCTTGTTTTACTTTGGACATGCTGTGTCTCTTGGTATGTCAGAGGACCGGGACTGTGTGAAGTGGGTTCTAGCCTCACGTGGGGGGTTAAGGGGGAGAGACAAAGAGAGCAGGCTTGATCTATACCTATACCTAATGTATCCTTTTAATCTTTAACTACCAACGTAATAGGCTGCATGGCAATAACTCTAGGGGAAATAGGAAATTAAGGCCAAAGCTCACTCACTTTCAGTTAAGACTATAAAATGACATCAAAAACTCAATCAATGTCTCCATGATGGGACAGTTTGTGAGCTGGAATGTTAAAGGCCTGAATTAAGAAGAAAGAGAAAGAAAGTACTTTGTCACCGAACAGGTCTAAATGCTAAAATTAGTATTTTTACAGGCGACCCATTTACTAAGCAAGGATCAGTTCCGGCTGCAAAAACACTGGACTGGCCAAATGTTCATTCTAGTTTTACAATGAAAACGCGAGGTGTGGGAATTCTCATACATAGAACAGTCCTATTTGTAGTATTGGATCCTGAAGGGAGATATGTAATGGTCATGGGAGACTTAACTAACCGTAAAATGATCTTGATAAATGTTTATGCACCTAATGTTGATAAGGAATTTATACAAAATTTATTTGCATCCATTCCCAATCTGAACACTCATAAAATTAATGGCTAGGGACTTTAATTGTGTTCTAAATCCACTCTTAGGACTTCTTCCACAGGGGGAATGGCATCTAACACCGCAAAGATAATTACAAAGTTTATAGCTGATCACAACTTATCAGACGAAAGGAAGTTTTTAAACCCAAACTCAAGAACATATTCTTTCTACTCACCAGTACATTGTTGCTACTCAAGGATTGATTATTTCTTTATAGACAATAACTTCTTGCCTATAATTAAATCTTGAAAATACGATTGCTATTATTTCTGACCATGCACCTATAATCTTGGAACTAAAGTTACTAAGTCCCATACACTCGCCCCGCAGATGGCATCTCAGCCCGCTTCTATTAGCAGACGAGAATTGTACAGAATTTATATCCAAACAAATCAAATTCATTCTAGAGACAAATACATCCGCAGAGATCTCTGCAGGAATACTCTCGGAAACTCTTAAGGCCTTCTTAGGAGGACAGATTATCTCATATCTTTCCCACAGAAATAAATTAGAAACCAAGAAAGTAGCAGGGATAAAAAGCGAAATTACTAGAATAGATGAAGAACATGCCAGACTACCAAACAAGACTACATCGGAAAAGGCAGGCTCTGCATTCAGAACTAAACCTCCTGACAACTGAAGAAACTGAATAACAAATTTATAAATCCAGACATCATTACTATGAACTTGGAGAGAAAGCTAATAAGCTTTTAGCTTAACAAATTCACAAGCAAGAAGTGCGCAACTCAGTCTCAGTAATCACCAATGCGAACGGAGATAAAATCGTCGACCACAAAAATATAATGCACTCTTTCATAAATCCCTATATACTACTGAGTTTAAAGAAACCATATACAATCTAATGCATTTCTGGATACATTACAAATACCACAGATAGACACTTTTAGTGCGGAGAAACTTGGAAAAACCTCTGGCATTATCAGAATTACTAGATGCTATAAAGTCACTCCAAGGCGGGAAAGCAGCAGGCCCTGATGGCTACCCTGCAGAATTTTACAAGAAATTCTATGCTCAGCTAGATCCCCTCCTATTAGCAACATTTATGGAAACCAGAGATAAACAAACTCTTCCTCAAATTTTTTGCCAAGCACTAATCACCGTTTTTCCAAAACAAAATAAGGACCTTATTACAATGTGCATCATACAGACCAATTTCACTTCTGAATAATGACGTTAAAATACTCTCTAAAATCATAGCTAGAAGGATGGAAAAAGTGCTCCCCTCGGTAATATCACAAGATCAAACTGGATTTATTAGGGGCCGACACTTATCTTCAAATCTTCGACGCCTGTTTAATGTAATATACTCACCAACTAAATCAGACACTCCAGAAATAATAATATCATTGGATGCAGAAAAAGCATTTGACATGATTGAATGGAAATACCTTTTACTACATTCTCATTATATGCAGATGATATGGTACTGTATATATCGGACCCAGAAAATTCTGTGCCTGCAGTCTTAGCAGCACTCACAGAATTTCAAAAGATCTCTGGTCTCAGAATTAATCTGAATAAAAGTGTACTCTTTCCAGTGAATTCTCAAGCATATAATATTAGATTAGATACCCTACCTTTTATCATTGCAGAACAGTTTAAATACCTAGGGGTAAACATCACAAGTAAACATAAAGCTCTTTATCAACAAAATTTGCGTCTGCATGGAAAAAATTAAACAAGACTTGCATAGATGGTCAACCCTTCATCTCACACTAGCTGGAAGAATTAACACTGTTAACATGAATATTCTTCCTAAGCTTTTTTATTTCAAAACATAATATACATTAATAAATCATTCTTTAAGCAATTAGATTCAACAATAACCTCATTTATTTGGAATTCAAAACATCCACGCATCAAAAGAGAGACCCTACAAAGACAAAAGGCAGAAGGCGGCATGGCTCTACCTAACTTCCAGTTTTATTACTGGGCAGCAAATATACAGGCGATAAGAACCTGGACACAAATAGAAGAACATACACAGGCTTGGACCGCAATAGAAGTAAAATCCTGCAGTACTTCTTTGTATTCCTTGCTCTGTGCTCCAATAAACACACGTTATCGGCAATACACTAATAACCCAATTGTGCTCCACTCACTTAGAATCTGGAAGAAATGTAAAATTTAGAGAAGCTTTTATCTGTGGCACCTCTGCAAGAGAACCACCTCTTTCAACCTTCACAAACATATGCAGTTTTAATATCTGGAAAAATTTGGAATTAACTTGCTTAGAGATCTTTATATAGACAACGTCTTTGCATCCTATGAACAATTACATTCCAAATTTAACATTCCAGCTACACATTTCTTTCACTATCTTCAAATCAGGAACTTTGTTAAACAGAACCTTCCAGATTTTCCTCATCTTGCACCCTCATCCATGCTGGAAAAATATTGCTCAATCTCAAGGATTAGACTCCATCTCTACAATATATAAAATCATTTTACAATCCCTCCTTTCAAAGATCCAAGAGGACACTGGGAAAAGATCTCTCAATTAATATATCAGAAAAGGAGTGGAAAGTAGCAATGCAGAGAATTCACTCGAGCTCCATATGCGAAAGCATACAATTATACAACTCAAAATTATATATCGAGCACATCTGTCTCGACTAAAACTCTCCAAAATGTTTCCAGGGCATGATCCAACCTGCGAACGCTGCAACCAAGTCCCAGCCTCACTGGGTCACATGTTCTGGGCCTGCACCAAATTAACATTATTCTGGACAAAAATTTTAATTACCTTTCAGACAGCCTTGGACTCACAATCCCTCCTAACCCATTAACAGCTGTGTTTGGGGTTCTTCCAGAGGGTTTAAAGTGGAGAAAGACAAACAAATTGTGATTGCATTCACTACACTTTGGCACGCAGACTTATTCTGATAAACCGGAAGAACCCAAACTCTCCTCTTTTAAGTCAGTGGGACTGATGTGTTATAGTATTTGAAATTGGAAAAAATCAAATACTCAGTTAGAGGATTCATACAGACTTTTTTCAAAACATGACAGGATCTAATCAGTAATATTTTAAAATAAGCTCATAAAGCACAGAGAATTTATTAATTTTGGTATGTTTACAAGCCTTAAATTTCACGCCGTTTGGCTTGCTCTCTCTCTCAGGGGTGGGGATCAATCTGTCCTTAACTCAATTTTTCTTTTTGTAAAAACTTGATTGCTTTGTATGGATTGCAATAAAATTAATAAAAAAAAATCTTCTTTGGTTATACTGAAGGCTCTCCTGGAGGCAGTAATGGTATCTAAACTGCCACATTATTAATATATTTCTACATACTGTACAAAGCAATGGTTGAGTACAAATGGAAACTTTCCCAGGCAGACATATTAAACCCATTATGGTGTTGCTACATTTTAGCTTGATCAAAATTACTGTACCACAATAGAGAATGTTTACACTTCTCTCAATCTCCTTAAAATTTATCATAAAGGAAAAGTGATGTTGATGGCATGGTATTAATAATATGCTCTATGCCTGGTGCCTTTTGTTGAGTGAAGCTGTGTTGTGGAAAAACGGCTTCTGGCCAAAATGATTGCTACTCTAATTCCCCAAAAAAAGATTGTGTCTCATTTATCTTTGCTCCTAAAGATGCACTAGCACGTATTTTTAGTGGATCTTTTTCATGTACAACAATAACATTTATCCAAATTAGTCATGCCATCTTCTGAAATAATATAACTCTCCACATTTAAACCCTGAATTTGTTGCTACTCCAGCCACACGCTATTCCAGATTTTAGGTGCATAGTAGTAGAAGGCCGCCTCACCACTTCTTTTATGCTTTGTTCTTGGAATTCTAAGGACACACTCATAATTTTTACTATTATGTTCTAGAAAATAGTCTGTAGGAAGAACAAAAAGCCAGCTTTCTTTCAAGCCATGCTTTATATAGCGTCTTTCATACATTTATCAGTCCATCCATTTTCTAACCCACTTCAGTTCAGGGTCATGGTCATCTGGCACCTATTAAAGTTGTGGGCACTGGAGCCCTTGAACTGGATGCCATCCTATCACAGGGCACACTCGTTCACATGTCCATAAGAAACACCAGGCAAAAGTAAATTATCCAGTTAACCCAGTTTTTACATCTTTAGGATATGGCAGTAAACAAGGATACCACAATCAAGGGTGCCATCTTTTGCAATGTGAGATGTGAATCCAAGCAGGCAGTCCCTTAACTTTAACAGCATGTGGTGTTGACAGCAGAACTTGGAACAGTCCTATCCACTGAGGGTGATGCCAATGTTTCCTTCGCGTATCTCTAGCCAGAATCCAGGTTCCTAATGGAATTGGGGAGTCCTTTGATGGAGGACTAGTTCTCCAGGACTGATTCACCTGCTCATGGACTTCCTTCAGAGAAGCTCGGAGACCTGTAAGACTGGAAAGAAGATCATTGTCCACAGTATGCAGTGTAACATTACCTATGACCATGCCAACTGGCATGGCCCGTCCGGTCAGAATTTCGAATGGCGACAGCCCTAACTGCCGATGTGTTCTTCCCCTTAATCCCATCAAGGCCAGAGGCAGAGCATCAGGCTAAGTTAAATTTGTTTGCTCACTGAGTTTAGCAAATTTAGATTGCAAGGTACTATTGCATCGTTCTACAATACCTCCACTCTGGGGGTGGTATTTGCAATAATGATGCACATTTATCTGGAGCCAGTGGTTAATTCATTTATAACGGAATTTACAAAGTGGGTGCCATTATCAGTTTGTAATTTCTGCGGTATGTCCCATCTAGGAATGATTTCATTTATCAAAGCATTTGCCACAGGTTTGGCATCTGCATGTTTGGAAGGGAAAGCTTCCACCCATCGGGAGAACACATCAACAGTTACTAAACAGTATCGGTACCCCTTTGATGGTGTTAATTCAATGAAGTCCATTTGAAGGTGTTCGAATGGACCCATTAGGTTAGGTGTAACGGCGGGACTTACTTGGGTGCCCTTTCCTACATTAAATTTTTGACATAATGCACAGCGCCTGCAGAACTGCTCTGCATATGCAGAGAAACCTACAGCTTCCCAATGTTTTTCAACTTCTTGAACCATGGCATCTTTGCCAGCATGGTTTAGGCCATGGACGATTTTTTTCCATACTTGGGAAAGAAGCCTTTGGGAGGAAAGGTTTGTTAGTTTGCTTATGGGTCCAGACTAGAGGGACCCTTCTTTGGACCATTTTCTCTTCTCTGTGTCCGTGGCTGCACTCTGTAAAGAAATAATTTGATTATCAGTGTCCTGGTCATTTCTCTGTTGGAATAAAGAGATTGGTGTGTTATTATACACAGCCCGTTTAGCAACATGATAAGCTAATTCGTTTCCTTTGTTGACAGGATCCTGCTTTCCTGTGTGAGCTTGACATTTAACGATCGCTAGCTTTGATGGTTTCGTTGTGGCCTCTAAGAGGGATTCTTTTAGTTTTTGATGCTGAATGGGCTTTCCAGTACTGGTCTTGAATCCCCTGAGTCTCCATAATGCCCCATGATCATGGCAGACTCCAAAAGCATATCTAGAATCAGTATAGATAGTTACAATTTTCCCTCTGACAACTGACAAGCTCAGGTGAGAGCTATCAACTCAGCTGCCTGCGCGCTTAAACTTGAAGAAATCGGTTGTCTGGTCTAGGTTTTATAACCTTAGTTATTTCATCATGACAGTTGTGGGGCTCCCCTTCCTTTTTCAGTTGGAAGCAGCATAGCTGGATTTAAGGTGGAGCACCTTTCGATGGTAACGTTTGACAACAGACAGAGTACATTTTGATAGTGTATTGCCCTAGCAGTAGTGAGATGTGAGGTTTTAGCCTGTACTAAAATGGAGTGTACGGCGTGAGGCACTTTTACCACTAGGGGGCTCATGAGCACTATATCTGTACTGGCTAGCATGGCCTCTGTTGAGGCTGCTACAGCTCTGAGACAGGTTGGAAGTCCCGCAGCCACTGGATCCAATTTTCTCGAAAAATAGGCTAAGCCTTTGTTTTTTCTCTCCATGGAGTTGTGTGAGAACTGCATTCATATATCCCCCCTTCTTCGTCCACGAACAGAGTGAATGGATGAGATAGTCAACAGTCCCAATGCATGTGCAAACAGTAGGGCACTTTTTTTTTAACTCACATAGAGCCTTCTCAGCTTGATCATTGCATGCCACCTGACCAGAAAGGGGGAGATCAGGGGTGACCGCTAAAGTTTGCAAAAGCTGTGCTCTTTCAGTGAAGTTTAAAAGCCATTGCCAGCAGTATCCTAGAATGTCTAATACAGACATAACCTGTTGCTTTGTAACAGGTCTAGGAAGATTTTGAATGGTGTTTATACGATCGCTAGACAGAGAGAGAGCTCTTGTTTCACAAGAAATGTCATGACCTGAATATTTCACAGTTGTTTGATTTAACTGCAGTTTTGTTTTAGAAACTTTATGGCCATTTGCTGCTAAAAATAATAACAATTTCTGAGTATCACGTGCACAATCTTCTTCTGTAGTACTACACATTATATCATTTACATACTGTATTAATACACTGTCTGTATCTGGCCTTTTAAATTTGAGCAAGAGCTTATCCAATACACAAGGGCTGCAGTATATCCCTGAGGCATAACAGTCCCTGTCCAACGGCGGTTTTGGAAAGGAAAGGCAAACCAGAATTGAGAGGCGGGGTGCAAAGGAATACAAAAATAAGCGTTAGCAAAGTCAATAACAAAGAAATAACGGGCGGACAGGGGTATCGTAGAAAGAATAGTGGAAGGATTTAGGAACAACAGGTGCCCTAGGAAAAACTGCAGAATTAACTTGTCGAAGATCTTGAACAAAAACGCCATGAACCGTCAGATTTTTAAACAGGTAAAACGGGGGAATTGACTGGAGAGTATTTAATTTGAATGATTGCTCCACGTTTCACGAGATCGGAATGTACGGCGGAGATGCCAGCCTCTGCTTCTGGAGACAGAGGATACTGGGCGCGATTCGGGCGGAAGGACGATTTTGGGTAAATCACCAGTGGCTCACAGTGTGCTATCCTTCCATAATCACTTTTCCCCTGGGACCACAGTGCATCGGGAAATGAGGAAAGCCAAAAGGGAGAGGTTGTTTACAATGAAAAAGCAGAAAGGGAAGGATGGCATAATGCATGATGTACTAAAAAAAATCATTTTTAAGCAGAACTTTAGTTATCAAATGATCTGAGGTATCAAAAATACCTAGAGCAACGTGCAGCCAGTCCGTCCTATCGAAACATTGTTCCACCCATTCCACAATTACGATCCAGTGAACAGTGCTAGATTTGGCTAAAAAAAAAAAAACATGGGGAACTGAATCTCCTAAATAGAAAACACTGTGAATATGTGAGGTGAACTGACAGCAGCAGCTGTGTTGGATGAGAAAAAAAATGCAAGGGATATGGAGGGTCTCTGTGCTATTACCTGAAGAGAGAAAAGATTCTGACCAAGGTGTGTCCACTTCAGCAGGGAAGTACTGGGCAGTGCAGTGGAACAGTAAAACCCTCGTTCGGTTAGAGAAATAGAGAGGGGGAGCTTAGTCATCAGATCCCTTCCTAACAGATTAACAGGGCAGAGCTGATTTAACAAAAACCAGTGCATCAAAGTGGAACCACTGGAATGAAGCTGAACTCGAAGAGGTTTAGACACCAGCAAAACATGAGGTTGTCCAGAAGCACTAAGAACAGTCACTTTATCGTTCGAGGCAGACTAGAAAAGCAGTTTCAGTGCCATTCACCAGCAAAGTCAATAAAGGATCTGTGTACGCATGGCGAGTGAGCAAAGGCAACTGAAGAGAGTGGCTGGGGGTCCCTGTGAAAGGAATATCCTCAGGTTCAGGTAAGGAAGGCGGGGGAGGAAGCTGATGTGGGCAATTGCGGCAGAAGTGTCCCATCGTAACAGGCAAGATGTAGGTGCTTGATCTGAGGGGAGAGGCAGCTGAGCAGACGAAGAATTCGGATTAGGGAGTAAAAATCCATGACCTCTCTCCCGGCCTCGCCCCTGTCCTCGGAAAAATCCACGTCCTCCACGTCCTCGATCCCTGCCTGACGCAGCTCCACCTGCATAATAGTTCATTTGTGCCGCGATTAACTTGGTCTGAGTGTCTAAACTCTTTTTGTTTAGTCTGTCATTTAGCATGCTCCGCGTGTCTTTTAACTTCATCAAAACTGGCACTTTCCCATCCAAATACAGGACGTGCGTACTTTATTTTTAATATCACTTCTGAGTCCTGACACAAAAGGAGGAACCGCTGCCTTGTTACAGTCGTCTGGGCTGTCTAAGCCAGAATGGTTTGTCATCAAGTCCTGAATGCAGTGTACCCATTCATCTACCGTCTTATCTTTCTTTTGTTTGGCAGCTGAAATAAGGTACCAGTTGGTGCCCTTTTTATATTTTGCAGTTATTGCAGTTTTCATGGGTTCCCATTGTGCAAGGAAAGGACCCTCATTATTTTGTCCACGAGGCAATGCCTCATTCCACTGCCACTGTTCTCCGTTATGCTGCCCATGATTGACAGTAGCCCAACTTTCTGCATAGCACTTGGGTCCACTCGGCTGCACTGGGTTTGTACATATTATCTAGCTGCTGCACCTGTTCCACAAACTTCACCCCACCGATTACCTTAGAATCAGGCAATTCGGACACTACGTCTTTCAGCTCTTGAATATCCCAGTTACGATGTATCATTACAGTAGTGGGGTTAGCATTTCCTGAGGGTAGTGTGGGATCGTGTCGGGGGTTAGGGACCTCAATTAAAGGGCATAAAATGTGGGTGATAAAGGTTTAGGGGACTTAAACGGGGTAAGGTTTTCAGGGGACTTATCTCTGAGGGTCTTGCTTCTAGTACGTTGTGAAATGGAGGGCTTTTGTGTGAGTTAGAAGAGCCTCCCATAGCCCCTAACAAGTGGCCGTCAGTCTCATCACCTGGATCTGTAAGTGAGGAGGGGTCGCACTGATATTGTTCATCAAAGAAATCATCAGTAACTGGGGCATCGGTAACCACAGGTGCCGTTTGGGCAATGATTGAATATGGCCGTGGTACGGGTTGTGGGTAAAGTGTTGGGGAAGAGAGCACGGGATATAAAAGGTCTTTTTTTATCACTCCTTTTCCTCCTTCCTTCAGACTGGGGTCCCGTATCAGCCTGCACTTTCTGTAAAGCTATAAGCAGCTCTTCCTTCTCCTTTCTATTCTAAAGTTCAGCAACTTAAAGCTCATTCCATTTCTGGGCCGCTTCCAACGTACGGTCTTTAATAACCAATTCCCATCTGTCATAGATATCCATCCGATAAGGACCTGCATTACAACAACCCTGTGTATTTCTGCACAGTATTTTTCTAATGTCCTGTATCTCATTCATATCTCCGGTTCCTTCCACTACACCATCTACCTGCACTGTCCTTATTCTACTTTCTACATGATTTTATTAATATCTAATCCTGTCTTCTTTTCAATGAGCTTTCTAGGGGACCCGCCTTTCGATCCCGACAGCGCACTAGGAGCCTGGCGATCCCCCGAAAATAATCCTTCTAACATTAGGTTTTTTTGGACTCTGGGGGACTGTTTGACTGGCTTGCTAATTGTTTTTTCCCATAGTAAGCGGCAGGATCTCAGCAGAAAATGACTCAGCCCTCGATAAACCCCGTTCCACCTGCCGTCCGCTCCTATCCCCGGATTACAGCTTCAGGTGACTTCGTGTCCGTTTATTCGCATCAGCAGAATCCTACATCAATACGCCCCGTGGAGTCCAGGATATGGAGGATTTTACCCCATCCCTTCATCAGACGGTTTGTATGCGTCAATCTGCCAGGGTATAGTCTCCGTCACCTTAGCACTCTTGAGACAAGAGTATGACCAGACAGCGGATGAAAAACTCGACCTCCCGTTTATTTAGACACACATTCTCTAAATACGCCCTTTCACCCCATTCCTCAAATTTTTATAGGAGTGTGCCACTCACCCCTTTCTAATCCACTTCACAGAGATGACTAGCTAACATTCACACTGTGCCGTTTTCCGTAGAGTACCAAGTCACCTTCCGTGAGTCCTTAGAACCCTACTATGGGTCTAATACAGTATGCTCTCTTATTCTTTATTTTGCATATGCTTTTATTCTTTTTCTTTCTATATTCGTATTACTTATAGCACACCAGTCAAACTCAACTAACAGGAATCCCCTGATCTACTCACCGTGACTCCATCCACCTGCCTGGAAATGCCCGTCAAGTCGTGCCTCGTATTGGCTAGGAGGAGGTCAGGGACTCCCCACGCAGGAAACGCCCAAGGCAGGCCAATCCTACATTTACCGAAGCTGGACCCGACCCGGCCAGAATCGGCTCCACCACGGTCCTCTGGACGATCCTGCACGAGGATCCGTCTGCCATCTCCTGCCCCACGTTGGGCGCCAAAACTGTGGACGAAAACTCAGACCAGACAGCAGGTGTGGTTATAAAGCAGCTTTATTTTTCAGATTCACGGTGAGAAGAGTTTCAGAAAAGCAGACAATCAAATGTACATGACAGCATCTGGGCTCTTCTGAACCCCATTTGTTGGGTGGGGTCCCGTTTTATACCCCTAGAATGCGTGATTTAATATCAATATAAAATGCAACAGTCAACACATTTATTATACACAATCCTTGAGCCCCTTATAAAACTTGATTTCTTGGCTCCTTTTGTTATGGCATTCAGATGTAAGCTAAGAAACAATGTGGTAAGGCAGACTCATGTGTGGAATGCATAGAGCTTGAGTCCTTTGCACAAATACTTTTCTGTTTGCTAAAACAAAACATGCTTTTACAGGGTTTTGCAAAACTTACTTCTCAGACATGAATTAGTACAAGGGAACGAAGAGAACATTCGTCTTCCACACAAGCAGCAATAGATCTCCACACAACACATTACATTTATGATATTCCAGCTTTCTGCATATTTTGAATTCTTAGATTTATACTTGATATTGCTTTAATGATGATGTGCATTAAAATATGTATGTTACATTTACAGATAAATCATTAACTTTGTTAAAATAATGAATACTGTTAATAGTTACACTAATGGGGTGGCAGAGTGGTAGTGCTGCTCTCTCACAGGAAGTCACGTCCCTTGTGTTTCCTGCCTGGAGTTTGCATGTTTTTCCTGGTGGTTTTCCACAGTGTGTTCAGTTTTCCATCCAAAGACATGAAGAATTGGTGAAGCTACAATGATGCCAGTGTATGTGTGTGCTTGTGTTCACCTTGCGATGAGCTGATGCCCCGTCAAGGGATTTTATTTCTGTCTTGCGCCGATGCTGCTGCAATGGGTACATCCCGGAATCGATGGATGTAATCATTAAACATCCTTTTCAAGGAGGGTGTCCTTGGAATTTAATGGATGTTTCAGGCACACGTGTCACATCGCGTGAAGTATAAACCTTACCTTAGGCGTCTTAATTTTCAGCTGATGGTCTTGACTAGGGCTTATTTTTGGAGTAGGGCTTATATTACAGAGCAGCCTGAAAATCATGCTAGGGCTTATTTTCGGAGAAACGTGGTATAAAGTGGAAGGACAAGAAAGGCATTAGAAGGCAAAGTACTCTTCAGAATCCTGTAACAATATGTATCAATGTCAAACAAAATTGGAATTTCATAACCCTAAAATTTTGCCTTATCATGCCCAAGATACTATTGCCAAATCTTTGACATCTACAGAAATGGTGCTTATGAAAAACATTTATCTTCTACAACAAGAATGTTGATAAAGATGTCAGTCAAGCAGACTTCATGTGGAAGGTGCTGGAATGCATTCTGGAGCTCCATCAGTGTTCATGGAACTCCATGGGTGAATCCCCAATGTATGATTCATTCATCCATCACTGCCTGAGAACAGTGAAGAGGCAGAACCCTACACAAATGTGTTTGTTGATCAAAGCATGAAAAGTCGGGCGATTAAAGAGCACAAAGAAACGGGCTTCTTTTTTGCCGATTGCAAAATGTGTGTTGATAATGGGTTCAAAATGTATTATATAAACAAAGCAATCAATCCATGTAGCTTTCCTAGTGTATTTATGTTGACATTTTAGTATTTGTGTTTCTGCTGCGCAAGATTTTTCTCTTTTGAAAAATGTCTGTTTGTGGCTTGTTTTCCTGGGGGTAAACGTAACGCTAATGAGAATTCAATTGGACATAAGCTGATGAAAAGATCTAAAACAGACACCATTATTTGTATACAAGTTAATGTAATCAACATACTATTTCACTTTTTCCACCTTAAGAGTATGTAAACACATGATTGATTATAAGAGACCGGTTCTTGACCTAGGTCTTAGCTGGAATGAAGTATTTGACCGATCCAGTCTCTCTTCAGTCCATGCTGGTCTTTGCTAGTTAGGCAAGTCTCTTATAAAAACATTTTCTTGGACTTGAAGCCTGAAAGATGAGAGAATACTTTTGAATACTTTTTCTTCTTTAGGTTGTGACGAGAGCTATAACTAATTGTGATCTTAGGTAAAAACAATTAGCTACACATAAACTGACACTTTTAACTCTGTGGGCAAAAGCATTACAGAGATAATAAACTTGTCCTCTTTCCCTTCTGTCTCCCAATACCTCCACCATCTCTGCTCGTCACAGATCCCCAAGAGACGGGGCACACAATAAATATGAAGAATGAATCCAGGCAGCATGAAGTAATGAGCCACAGTTCAGGGTAACTGTTAGTGATATTACAGTCTAGGCAGATAAAGCCTGCTCAGTACATGAAATAAAGCTGAACAGATAGAACATATTTACTTAATGTCTACTGGGAGACTTATGTTCACTATATGTTGGGTCCTAAAGCAGGAGCCACCAACTCCGGTCCTGGTGGACCACTGTGGCTGCAGGTTTTCATTCTAACCCTTTTTTTAAAATTAGTGCCTAGTTTATGCTAATTAACTTCTTGTTAATTCATTTTAATTAAATTGCCTTTTTAAGATTTGTTCCCCTGAATTTCTTCTTTGTTCCTCTGAATTGCTCCATTTCTTCCCTTAAATGGCACCCAAACAGAAATGAAACGTGAAGTGAGTGAACCAACAGAAGTCCAATTAAGTCAGGCCCTCCAACACCATACAATTTCAGTCCAAACAGTTGCTTAATTAGGGACCAATTCTCTCATAATTTGCGTACCGAGAGCAATTGGTCGCTCATTCATGAACAGCGTAGCTATGACTGAATGAAATCCATGTACGGAATCCATGTACACTGATTTGGTGTGTGAGCTAATCCTTGTTTACGTAGAACAGACCTGCTCCGAGCAGGTTTGAGGATTTGGATGTGCTGCTATGACAACACATCCAGCAAGAGTTTCGAAAAACCGACAGATCCAGGATCAGGCCAAATCGTCAACTATTACATCCCGTTAAACGAGTAATCCACATACGAAAAATACCCACAGTTGTTTTGGCTCGTTTTGTATCTCATTATTGTTTGTCTGTTAATTAAGGAAAAAGAAACAATTAAGGGGTCTGAGTCTTCCAGAGTAAGTCAATTAAAATGAGTTCAAAAGAAGTTAATTCGCAGCAAAAAACAGGTCACTCATTAAGAAAAGGATTAAAATGAAAACCTGCAGCCATGGTGGTCCACTAAGACTGGAGTTGGTGACCCCTGTTCTAAATAATATATCGGTTCTGAGGTTTGCAACAATAAACCCAAAATTACTTTCTCAAACCTACTGAAAAATTGGATTCATGAGATTCCAAACTCTATGCTAGTATTGTCAGGTACAATGAAGTCACCAAACGTAAATGGGTACAAGGTCCATTCTCACACAGACAGAGATATGTCAGCCAATCAACCAAAGAGATACCGACACTTGTCAGAAAAAAATGGAGGAACAGGAGAAGAACCTCCTGCATATCTGTGGAAGAAACTCAAGCTTCACACAGACACAGGATTTGGACCCGGCATGCTGGATCCTTCAGGCAGCAGTGCTAGTAACCGTGCCACCGTACTGCCTAGGTCACAATTTTTTGTTATAACCTAATGTTGTATCAACATGACTTAAGAAATGATTTTGAAAAAATGGACTTCAGCTTCACGGAAAAAACATAATGATGTGTACTGTTGGAGGATCACAAGTGATGTGTCTGAGGAAGGACAGAAAAGTACAACACAACCCTGACATGAAAATACCAGATCTTCTAAATGAATGAAACGGATGTTTGAATTAACCTTCTTTCTTTAAGTTGGATACTCATGAAGCATAAAGTCATCAACTCCACTTTTAATATTAGAAACACTGACGAATGTAATTGAAAGCTCCACCCTCGTTAACTGAATCATACGCGTGATAAGCTGGATTTTACATATGGTATGTAATTTAGATCTCCTTATGAAAAAGCATAATTGCACCGGTGATTGGACATTGAAATAATCTGCATGGAGTTTTCTAACAAGGCACCATCAAAAAAACTCTAATTGAGTATCATTAAGGACAATCGCATGTCGGGTGTTACTTGTGTCTCATTATAAATAGAAAGGCTGCTGAGTTTGGGATTGAAACTTTTACATAAAGTTATTTTTTTGTGTGGGTGGGGCTCATTTATGAGGTTTCATTGTTCCTGAAAGGGTCTGCTTTTGGGTTTGTCTTTGGGATTTGAGTTCATGATGATGTGGTTACAAGGGCAGGCAGTGCTGCCTTTATTTCTATTAGTATGGCTCTCTGGAATGAACTGTATGATTAGAGTAGAAGGGTTTACAGCGGTCTGGAAGGAGGATTCTAATCCAACAGTACAAAACATAAGCTCTGACAATTTATTGGCTGTAACGAAGAAAGATTCTTTCATTTCTTCTGTTTTGTCTTCTGACGAAGTAGTGTTATGGTGTATAAAATCTGTACATTTTGGTTTCCATTATATTTTGTTCAAGAGATGACAACAGATGAACTAAGACAAATTAAAGCAGGTTTTCTTCCCTTACACCTTACTTTTATAACACTTGTTCATAGCTTCGTGCTAATTTGGTTTTATAGCCTGGGAAAGGATGCTGAGCTGATACCTCAGGCTAATGATTACTTTATGGATGGACATCTGGAACATCCTGGGACAGGAAGAACTACTGATACCTCAGAGCACATCAAACGTTTGGTTGTGTGGGAAAACAGACATTGAATTAATTCATCAATCATTTGGACAGCCAGCCAATCAGGTGCATGTGCTGTGAAACCAAGGCTTGACATTTCATAATACATATGCCTTGGTTTGGAAAGCAAGAAGAGAGAAGCAAAGGGAGAAGAAGAGAAGAAGAAGAGGAACGGACAAAGGCGGCCCTGGTCGTCAGAAAGGCATCATGAACATCGATTGCTAAATCAAACGCCTCCCTGGGACATTCATCCTTCTCATCTGTAACTTTTTCGTAACCTTTTTCTAAAGACTATTGTGAACGCTGGCCCCGGCACAGACAGACGGACATCATTTTGTCACCACACACCATTTATTATATACAATATGTACAATGTTCTCTCACGTGCACCCCCAGTGCCTTCTTGCACCGATCTCCCCAAGTCCAGGCCACACAGTCCTTTTGCCTTCCTGGCCGCCTCCCGTCCTCTCTCTCCAGCTCTGTCTGCTTCCTCCCGACATTCACCAATGACTGAAGGGAGGCGGCCCCTTATATAATGCTCCCGGATGAGCCCCAGGTGTTCCCAGTATCCACTCCTTGGCCACGCCCCAACGTGGCGGAAGTGTCGGCTGTCCTCCTGGCAGCTCTCCGGGCGCCACATAAAGTCTTCCCCCCGGGATAATTAGGCCCTGGGGCGCCGCCTGGCGGTGGCCACGGGTCCCTACAGAGCTGGGCTTCCATGCCCTGTACCCGAGGCCCCCTGCCTAACCAGGACGGACGCCCCCACTCGGTCTGGAGGAGGCACTCGCCCTCCTCTGGCCCTCCAAGGCGTCCCGGCCGGCGACCACACGGGATAAACCGGCATCGGGGCGCCGCCTGGCAGTGACCACGGGCCCCTACAGGGCTGGGCTTCCATGCCCTCAACCCGTGGTCCCCAACAGAACCTGGACGGACGCCCCCTCGCGGTCTGTAGGAGTCACAAACCCTCCTCTCGACCTCCGGGGCTGGTGCCTGGCCGGGGACCACACTATATATATTCAGACTTTCCTATCACTGCCTATTTTCTAGTATTCTTTGTTCTTGTGGTATTATTATTATTCTTGTAATAAATACCATGCTGCTTTTAACTTTCAATGCTTTGCCTTAATGTCTAGAGTGATTGAAGTAATAAGTTAGATTTCTTTGAGCACCTGGTGACATCCGGATTTTTGCCATTATTTCTGTGCTGCGAGGTTTATATGGCTGAGAGTGAGAGCGCTACTCAATAGAAGGGACAATACGATAAAGAAGGATTTTTTCTTGGCTGATAAATGGCCTATAGTCAAGAGTGCTGAGTCTTTGTATGTTTAAATGTATTCTTGTAGACCAAAAGTAATATTTAGGTCTGAGATATCACTAAAACATCGTATTGTTGTTCGTGCCGAAAATAAGTAAGTCTCTTGAAGTGCTGAATGACAGGCTGTTATTCCTATAGCACTTGTGTGGTTTAAAGTGCTAAGGGTTAATCAGCGTGTGTGTGTCATTCATGGAGCACTGTTGTGTTTAGGGTCTGTGTGTGTGTTTATCTATGTGTGTGTTCATCTTAAAGTGCAACAGTAGACCAACCCGATAACGAACTTGACGAGAACCCTTACCCTTGAGGAAACAGGTAAAAGGGCAAGTGGAGGGAAATACCACGATAATACAAGTAGTTACAAGTTATGGGTTTGAAGGTGGCGATAAAGATGGTTCAGGTGATCCATTATATCAGGGTTTTGAAGTACTAGATGTGAAAGAGGTAAATGTTCCAATGAAACGGAATGAATTGACTATTGGTGTGGTAAGTCATGATATGAAGGTAGCTAAAGCTGTGAAAGCCATTTATTATAATCAAAAAGCTATAGCTGGAGGTGAATTGAGTGATCCTGTTGTAAATGCTGATGCGCCCCATGGAGCTGATTTAGAGGAGTTTGAACTACTGCGGGACAGAGAGGCCCATGACAGTGAGCATAGTGGTGCTTGGTGTCCTGAGCTGGAGTCTTACCGAATGAAGCTTAGTGCTTCTCCTAAGCAGGTTTGTCATGAAGTGGCTGTGTTCCCATATGAAATCAGTTGTGGTCAAATGTCCATGTCTGCTCAGTTTTTTGGATCTCCTGAAGATCTGAAAGTGATGTGTAAGTATGGTGTAAACCCAAGTCTATGATACAGTAATGTTGAGTAAATTAATTTTTATTTTCCCCCTTCTAGTGAATTCTTCCCTTGTGCAAGTAACCAGAATTGCTCACCAATGCAAGTACAAAATGGAGAATAGAACTGGATCCTTCATTTTTACAGCATACAATGATGGCTGTAATGTGCAGAAAATAGTAAGAATTTTTAGTTCATCTGTAACTTGCTGCCCCCTAGAGAAGTTGTACTGTAACTTTATTTTATTTTTTTTTTTTGGTGTATTGTAGAAAGCATGCTATGTCCTGACTCTTCTTTGGCAAAATGAGAAGGTGTCCCTAGCCTGTCCAGCAGGAGATGTTTCTGTTGGCCTTCCACCGGCTGTGCTCTGCAAGGACACCAGCATGACTGTTGGGCTCCCTTCAGGGTCTCCTGATGACCTAAAAGTGAAAGGTGAGTCTCTGAGCAACCACTTGCTTCCAGTTGCCTGCATGAGTTTGTGACCCATCTATGGTCTTGGGTGTAGTCGTGGGTGGCCCCTCCATTGGTAATTGAAAAGGTGATATTACTGCCCCTGACACAGATCTTTCCAGAGCCATCTTGTTGACTGCCAAACTGTCAATTTGTGCACCTGAGATGTGAAAAGGCCTGAACCTGTCAGGAGCTACCACAAGCTCAATCTCCAAATGGACTCTCCTGGCTTTTTTGTTTTTCTTACTCAGTTCTAGCTTTTAGGGTGTTTAATGTTGAACTGAAGTCCAGGTTAGTTTAATATTTTTAGTAGGTTACCCTGTGGTTTGACATGCTCTTCCAAAGAGGTAAGGAGCTGGATTATCCCTTAAGTGCAGTGTGTGTGGGTGTTTTCGTCCAATTTTGTATAGTAGGATTTTACCAACTCTACTTTTATAATTAATCTGAGAGTATGCTAAAAGGCATTCACCTGTTGCTAGTGTGAACGTGGCCCGGACAAAGACAGGCAGATATGTTGTAATCCACCACCACACGTTTATTTACAATAATATTTACAATACTCAAGTGCACACACGAACCCCAACACAGTCCTGGCCACACAATGCCTTCTCCTTCGGGCCACCTCACACTCACACTCTCTCTCTCTCTCTCTCTCTCTCTCTCTCTCTCCTGCTTCCACCCGACTCCAGCCTCAAAAGAAGGGAGATGGCCCCTTTTATTTCATCCCGGATGAGCTCCAGGTGTATCCCGGCGCTCCTCCCTGGACACGCCCCAGTGTGACAGAAGTGCCGGCTGTTCTCCCGGAAGCTCTTCGGGTGTCCCTTCTCTTGATCCCCCCCAGCACTTCCTGGTGTGGCGGAAGTGCTGAGGTCCAGGGTCCCCAAGGCATTGGGGTGCCCCCTGGTGGTGACCACGGGTCCCTACAAGGTTTGGCTTCCAAGCCCTCTACCCGTGGCCCCCAAAACAACCAGTAAGGCAGCCCCCACGTGATCCAGGGTGGGCATTGACCCTCTTCCGGTCCCTCAAGTTGTCCCGGCCAGGTCGTCGCCCCTGGCATCCCTGACACTAGTCATTGGGCAATAGCTGCTATGTCCTACATAGGATTGGATGTCTTATTTAAAAGTATTTGAAGGGGTATTAAAACTTGAAGGTGCCATAAGCAAGCAGGACATTTTTGCTTCAAATATGAAGTAGGGATGCTAATGCCAAAACACTGCAGTAACTAGCAGATTGACCCCTCTTGTTTCTAGAGGGAGACCTCTATTTCCAAACTTTTTACATCCAAGGCTTCAAGAATTTGCTTTAAGCAAAATGTACAAAGAGAGAGTGTAGCTCTGGTAGCCAGTCAAGAGTTTTGTTGCTTCTTCCATACCAAATTTACTTCTGCAACTGTCAATTATGTAGATAATGGTAATTTCCATCTCCTTTTTTTTTCAATCTACAGTTCAGTGTCTGAAACTGACTTTCAGTGAACACCTTTGAAGAATTAAATTAAAATGGATCTTAACTGTACCACCTTTCCAACAGATCACCTCCATTGGGTCCCTGCACGTCCCCTTGCTAGGAGATGCAAATATGTATTTTTGAAAGATGGTTTTGGAAGGATTTTTTTTACTGTTTCATACAAAGGCTGCTATGTTAAGAGAGAGGTGAGTCTGGTGTTGGGCATTTACTACATTGTCTGGAAAAGGAGCTTAATGGTGCACCTTTACTGGGGATTCCTCTGCCCTTTTGGGTCACTGCTAAAACCTTTTTTAAATGGGGAATCATTGAGGCATTTCCATGAGCATGAGATTCTGGTAACCTTCAGAGTTGTACTTGGCAACTGTGAATAGTATTTCAACACCTACATGGGTGACTAGAATTTGCCAGATCAATTTATGCAGGGTCTATAGTGCATCTGGATAGTATTCAATGCATCACTTTTTCGACGTTGTTACAGCCTTATTCCAAAATGGATTAAATTCATTTTTTTCCTCAGAATTCTACACACAACACTCCATAATGACAATGTGAAAAGAGTTTACTTGAGGTTTTTACAAATTTTAGTAATAATAAAAAAAATTGAGAAAGCACATGTACATAAGCATTCACAGCCTTTGCCATTAAGCTGAAAATTGAGCTCAGGTGCTTCCTGTTTCCCCTGATCATCCTTAAGATGTTTCTGCAGCTTAATTGGAGTCCACCTGTGGTAAATTCAGTTTATTGGACATGATTTGGAAAGGCACACACCTGTCTATATAAGGTCCTACAGTTGACAGCTCATGTCGGAGCACAAACCAAGCATGAAATCAATGGAATTGTCTGTAGACCTCCTAGACAGCATTGTCTCGAGGCACAAATCTGGAGAAGGTTATAGAAACTTCTCTGCTGCTTTTGAAGGTCCCAATGAGCACAGTGGCCTCCATCATCCTTAGTGGAAGAAATTCAAAACCACCAGGATTCTTCCTAGAGCTGGCCGGCCATCTAAACTGAGCGATCAGGGGAGAAGGGCCTTTGACAGAGTGACCATCGGGTTCTTGGTCACCTCCCTGACTGAGGTCCTCTGTGGAGAGAGGAGAATCTTTCAGAAGGACAACCATCTCTGCAGCAATCCACCAATCAGGCCTGTATGGTAGAGTGGCCAGAAGGAAGCCACTCCATCATAAAAGGCACATGGCAACCCGCCTGGAATTTGCCAAAAGGCACCTAAAGGACTCTCAGACCATGAGAAACAAAATTCTCTAGTCTGAGGCAAAGATTGAACTCTTTTGTGTGAATGCCAGGTGTCACGTTTGGAGGAAACCAGGCACCGCTCATCACCAGGCTAATAACATCCCTACAGTGAAGCATGGTGGTGGCAGCATCATGCTGTGAGGATGTTTTTCAGTGGCAGGAACTGGGAGACTAGTCAGGATAAAGGGAAAGATGACTGCAGCAATGTACAAAGACATCCTGGATGAAAACCTGCTCCACAGCGCTCTTGACCTCAGAATGAGGCGACGGTTCATCTTTCAGCAGGACAACAACCCTTGGCACAGAGCCAAGATATCAAAGGAGTGGCTTCAGGACAACTCTGTGAATGTCCTTGAGTGGCCCAGCCAGAGCCCAGACTTGAATCCAATTGAACATCTCTGGAGAGATCTTAAAATGGCTGTGCATCGACGCTTCCCATCCAACCTGATGGAGCTTGAGAGGTGCTGCAAAGAGGAATGGGCGAAACTGGCCAAGGATAGGTGTGCCAAGCTTGTGGCATCATATTCAAAAAGACTTGAGGCTGTAATTGCTGCCAAATGTGCATCGACAAAGTATTGAGCAAAGGCTTTGAATACTTATGTACTTGTGCTTTCTCAATTTATTTTTTAATAAATTTGCAAAAACTTTTTTTTTTCACGTTGTCATTATGGGGTGTTGTGTGTGTGTTTAGAATTCTGAGGGGAAAAATGAATTCATTTTGGAATAAGGCTGTACCAACAATGTGGAAAAAGTGATGCGCTTTGAATACTTTCCAGATGCACGGTAAATCTGTCTTCTGTCGCAAGACCCATGCAGTTAATGAATGTTATGGCCTCCAGTTTCTGCTGCCTGGGGCTTGTTGAACCATCCACTACTAGATCTGCCACTAAAAGCTGTAGAAGCAACCAGCACTTCAGTGATGGGGTGGTGGAAGGAAATGGGAGGGACATCCTAACCAGGTTTCCTGGGGTTCAAAGGATACCTTTTAGATAATGACATGTTTAAGGAAACTAGTATAGTATTGAAGGTCAGACTCTTCTGGACACTATGCTAGTTAATTCTGCATGGTCTGATCCTTGCACTTGATGAATGGATATCTTGGCCCCTTTATTCATTGTGTTTGCAGGTTAGTCGTCAAATAGCTCTAGTTTTCTCTTCTAACCTTTTGTAGTTAGAACTTGGTGTCTAATTCTTACCCCCAGCCATTAAGTGAAAGTAAATGTATTTGACATGTTCTTAGCATGGCCATTATGTGCTTGAGGTGTTGTACAAATCTAGAAGGGAGAAGAGTCATTCTTTCTTTCACCATGAAATGCCAAGTCCCAAGGAGTTACCTCCTACTCTTGCCACTTCCACCCGTTCCCCATCTTTAGTGTCCTGCAAACCCTCAAGCATGAGTGCAGTGCTACCTATGGAGTTCTCTGAACAAGTCCACATCCTTGGTGAGTATGGTGGAAGCAGGGAAGGGTGCTAGGTTGGAGCCTTCATTCTAGAAACGCATTGCTTTTGTTGTAGACTTACATGGTGATGAGAAGGTGCTGAGTTATGCCCCCAAAGAATGTGGCTATACAGTAGTAAAATCCATGGGGAAGATCTCCTTGACTGTTTACATCCTGTGGAGTTCAGAAAGTGGTAGGGTTTTATTGGAGTTGTGAAGCCCTTTAATAAATCAAGATTAAAGCCGGTTCTGGGTTTGACCTGCTGCCTTTATTGGTTTGCCTTCAGTGTGCAGGGGTTTGTGGCATAATACATCTGAGAACATAGTACCAGGTGTGATTGGGTTCCCCTCTACTTCTCTAGGAGAACTTGTTTGTGCTGAATCTTTACTATTATCCAATTGTTGGCCACCCAGTAGCTGTGCAGATGAAATGCCCAGCTTTCCATGTTCACCCAACACCTCCTAGATCTTCACCTACAGAGTCTGCTGATCCCAGGGTTGTGTGTCAACCTACCAGTATGACTGAAAAAAATGTAGCTCAAAGTGCTTTACACAATGAAGAATAGAAAAATAAAAGGCACAGTAAGAAAATAAGTCAACATTAATTAACATAGAATAAGAGTAGGTCCGATGGCCAGGGTGGACAGAAGAAAAAAAAAAAAACTCCAGACAGCTGGAGAAAAAAAATCTGCAGGGATTCCAGACCATGAGACCGCCCAGTCCCCTCTGGGCGTTCTACCTTTGTATTTAGGGTTCCTGCGGAAGGACTTGATGATGGTCACGTAGACTTCTGGCTTTTAGTCCAATGTTGGAGCATCATGATGCTTTGAGTAGAAAAAAGAAACGAGAGAGTAGGGGTCAGTACGGATTTTAGAGCCACCATGAATAGCTATGACGAATTGAACATGTTTAGCCTTGCACTCTACTTGTGCAGTAAGCTGGGAGGTTTTTGTTCCTATTGATTACTTTAGGATTAAAGTACATTAGCTGACCTGAGATTTTCTGCTAGTCTAGGGGTTGGACCCTGAAAAGTCAAAGCAATATGGGATAGCTCTTCATTGGTTACTATTAACACCCTTACCTACAAGCACTCTAATGGTTTTAAAAACCAGTCTTTCCACAAGGTTAAACCAAAAACTAGTTAGGTCTTCCATTCTGGATAAAGTTGCCAATTGCTGTCTAGGATGGTTTAACGGGTTTCCTGTATTGACCAGAGCAAGATACAGATTACTTCAGCATATTGCTTAGTTCTATTTGAGATGTATTATATGAAAATGGTCACCTCTGATCATTAGTATTGGTTTCATGATTGGCAAAGGGCTACAGTTATTCTGAACTTTTGTGTTTTGTTTTTTTGTTTTCTCTTCCCCAAATAAAATGGGGAGGATGATGGTGGTTCAGCAGGCTTCCAAAAAATGTGGTTACCTCCTGGCAGAAGCCAAAAAGATCACTTTGTTAATCCCCTATAAAGCCTGTGATGTGAAGGTTATGGTGAGTCAAGAACTAAGTGACATTAAATCTGCATACTGCTGTAGTGGACTCGTGTCATTTTGCTTTGTTCTAGGACCACCACTATAGCCTGTTAGTTGCTTACACCTCAACCAATGGAGGACAAAGGCAGATTATTGTCAAATGCCCGGTTATTGGAAAGCCATCTCCTCTTGAAGCTGGGATATCTTGTAATGAAGACTGCATGAGTATTGACCTTCCTACTGGGCCTTTGGATCAAGTGAAAGTAGTGGGTAGTTTTTGTGGGTAGGTTTTTCTGGGAGTGGATCTTGGTGTGTAGTGAACATACAAACCTTTTGTACTATTGGGATGAATGTATACTATGTGCACTTATTTGGGCCCTCCAACCCAGTAAGAGACTGGTAGGTTTGGCATGCTTTGAAGGTAAATCATTTTTGTTGTAGTGGACCCAAGTTGTATGAAGGAATGCAGTATTGATCTACACTATAAATTGGCTTTGCCAGGTGTTGGTAATTGAACTAGGTTCATTTATGGTGAACCCTAATGGCTCATTTTGCAATGTCCAAATTTTATCATGTAGGTTTGCGTGGTCTTTTTTTGTTTTGAAGTGGTTTTTCACCCAAGTACTGCATTTTTTGGTTTGTCTGGCTTTGCATTTTAAGCTGGTCTTTTGTTTTTCTAACCTGTTGCTCAAATGTGTGCATCCACAAGTGGGGAAATTTGGTTTCCAAGTGAAATTTTATTTTAAATTCCTAAAATATCCTTAGTTTTTTTGGGTTTGTTACTCCTTACTTGACCAAAAAGCTTCAACCAAGTTAGAGGTTCTAATCTGCACAAACGTTTGCCTTTTAATGTAGATTTGGTCTTGTGACCTAAATTATGAAACCCTAGGCATAGATTCAACCTTCTACATCCCAGATACTGCACTTTGCAACCTTAGCTGTTTCAAAGCTAACACCTGCCTGTCCCAGAGTTGCATCAGTTCTTTTGCCCCTTTTGGCTGGGGATATGTAACAACCAAAGTCTGTGCATATTAGAGAAGGAATGCGTAAACTTAAGCCAGGAGGTCAAGCTACTTCTACACAAGACTAGCTTTGCAAAAGGAAGATTCACAAGCAGCACAATTCTACTTATTGTCTGAACTTTCTCTTTAAAGGCTTTCCAGAGTATTGAGGTTACCTGTGACCAATGTTCACTATGAACTCTTGGTAGAGGGCACCAGTCTATACACTATTGTACATCCATGCCATATGAATATTTAAAGAATGGAATGTCTATTGTAGCAATAACCTTTCCTGTCATCAATAGATGAATATCACAATGCTGTAACAGTCAAGCAGTCTGTCCATTGTGGATACAATCGGTCTTCTGGTGTGGGGAAGCTCCATTTCTCGGCCTATTACAAGGCTTGCCATGTGAAGATCCAAGTAAGCTGACAGTTTACAACTACCACTAGGACTTCTGCTGGTCTACATACTGAGATTTGGCTTTTCTTGTAGAATGGCCACCATGTTCTGACAGTCCTCAATACCACCTCTGTGGGAACGCATGGAGAGGTGCAGCTGAAGTGTTCTGTGAAATAAAAGCAATACCCTGATGAAAGGCAAGATCATGAACAGAAGTTCCTGAATGGCCGTTTTTGATCAATTGATTGGTTACAATATCCTTTTTCCATTTTGTTAGGATGTAACTTGCACAGGAAAATACAAGTCCAATGTGGTCCAGCTGGCATCGCCCCAAGTGTTTGTCATTCCAAAGATTGCTGTGTGGATCCCAAAACCTCCCACTGCTTTTAGCCAATGGACAGTAGGTTTCCAAATAGAAGTACTAATAACTATTATTAATAATAGAATTGCTTAAGTTCCTTCTCCTTTGCTTACCTAACAGCATGTACCAGTGATGGGCACTTTGTGTTTGCTGTCTATCGAACCTCCTCCAAACCAGACATGGACCCTGGCAGCTTTTATGTTTCAGATCACTCACCCCAGACTTTGCTGTCGTCAAGATTCCTCTGACTGGGTGTGGAACTCAGATTTGTAAGTAGTGACTTTATGGATTGATTCAAAGAATCTGGTGGCTCCATGTGCTGAGTGGAGTAAAATGTTCGCAGGTGATTGGGGAGACTTCAGTCTACTTGACTGACGTGTTTGACCAAAGGTACTAGAATCGTCAAATGTATGGCCAAATTCTGAGACATGCTCCTTACTAAGTAGGTCTTTTTGCTACCTACTTCTGCCAGTTTTCTGGCACACGTGGTTTATTTTTGGATTTAGGCACTAATCAACCTCTATTTCAGTTCCCAAATTGAATGTCGCTATTCAAATGGCACACATGCCAGCACTGCCTACATGGTGGTGAATAGCCCAGCTCTACCAGATCTTGTCTCTTCTGGAGCATTGGGAGTTGTTCTGAGAATTGCTAAAGGTATGTGGTGTCTTTGGGCTGCTTGGAAGGAAAGAGCAGATGTGTTAGAGCTAAAGAATGCATTGCCCAACTAATTTTAATTTTAAGCAACTGGTCTGTCAACCATGTGAATCCATTTTCTGGGCTGAAATTTCTCCTGCAGTGGTGGAACCAAATATTGTTAATTGGAATTTAATTTGCTATAATATATTGAAGCAGTGGCTGAGACTGTTGCTTACAGGAGGGGATTGCAATGCATTTGAATTTGATTGGGTGGCCTAATTCTATTTCAGATGACGGCTACACCACCTTCTTTCCGGACACCCAAGTTCCCCTCAGATATTTGCTGGGTAGCAAGATCTACTTGGAAGTGAAAATAGTAAACCCACCTACTCCAGAGGTGGTGCTGTTGGTGCACTACTGCATTGCATATCCCAGGTCTTCAGAGAATGTCTGGGTTCTGATGTACAATGGGTAAGTGGGGTGCTTTCCTCTGCTTCTAATGCTATCAGCATGAATATCTACATTAAGCAGATTTGCAAGTTGTATTCAGACCTGCAACTGTCTTGCTGACAGCTGTCCAAATGCCTTGGATTATGGCACTGGACTTCATCTGAAGGATCACAACTGGCAGCCCGTGCCAAAGCATACCAGACACAGACAGTTTATGGATGCCAAAGAGAATCTTGTAGATGAGGAGGTGAGGAAAAAGGGGACCCCTTCAGTGTGTGGTGGCTGCTCCTGTAACCTAGTTGTCTCTTTGCCATCCAGCCAAGAGGCAAGTGCCAGATCTGTTGTCAGTGTGACTTCTGTTCAAGAGGTGAAATTGTAATTACTGTACCTGTCTTTCATAATTGATCCAGAATTCCTCAACTCTTCTGTTAAACCTTTTATGAAATGGAATGTGCTAAAGGTACCCAAAATAAATGATTACATGAAATTGGAGGGAGTGAATTTTTTTTTTTGGCACCAGTACTTGAAGGCTAAGGAACTTTCTAGTTCGAGCAAGTTCTTCCACAACACAAAGATTGATTGTGATAAGGCAAGTTCAGAGGCCGTAAATGCAAATAAAGAGGGAGCAGATTGGCTTATCCTGGACATTTGCAGGTGGAAATGTAAAGTTTTCATTTACCTGTTTCAGCGTCCCCACACATTAACACAGCAGCGGTACAAAGTTGTAGTGGCGCTTTGAGCACTGGCTTGCTCGAAAGGGCTGCCTGGAGGCCTACAGCTGTTCCGAAAGCAAGCCATGGGGCTTAAACTTGCCAAGGCAAAAAAAAAAGTAGCCGGGGAAATTCACAAAGTATAGAGCTGAAAGCGGAAGAAAGTAAAAGTACTTAACATTCTGAATGTGAAGACCGCAAATCTCTAAGACAGATGGGCACGCACGATTGAGAGAGCAAGAACATTTTAAATAGGGTGGACTGTACAGGAGCAGTTGGTGTTGAATTGTGCATGTCCCGACGGGTATGATTATTGGGAGTCTTTGCGAAACATAAGGGGAGATCGGATAGTCAAAAGTGCTCGGGATATAAAACCAGGGTCTGAATGCCAGAGGTCGTCTATTGACTAAGTCTTCAAGCTTTAATGTAGATCTGTGCTACTGATTTATTGGAGTATTGGATATGTCTGTCTGGTCTTTGCATTGGACTTTTAAACAAAAATTGTTTGGACACTGCTGGAATAACAGACTATATAAAAAAAATACTATTCAAAAATCAGCATCTGAGTCTCGCTCCATCCCTTAGGAAGTCAGACAAGCCTGAGTAAACAAGTTGGTTGAGTTGTACAACAGGGTCCTTACCTGGGGTGTCGCACTGCTCTCTGCTACAATAACAATTGGATAGCCGTTAGTACTGAAGTTGCATTAAAAACTAGTATGTAAGTCTTAATTCCCCTTCCAGACTGAGTTCATGCAGCATGATTTGTGACACACTATCATTCCCACATGGCTTATGTCGGGGTGAATGTGATATCTTGCTGGAGATGGAGGTCCTTGGAAAGAGTTCTGCATGTAAAACTTGCAAGCTCCATGACAGTCTGCTGTGTGGTTTGTGTGTTTGTTTTTTTTTTTTTTAAATCCATGATCACAATACAGTAGTGGCAGCAACTAAAACAAACTAAAACATTTCATTCTTGCAACAGGAACAGTGGGGGATTGGCTGGAGGGGGAGTCAAAAATGTTGCTTCTCTCCACCCTTGTCAAGTTAGGAGAGAATGGTGTGGTGTGGTGTTTTTTTTTTTGGGGGTGGTTTTTGCATGTTTTTGGGTGGCAAGCAAGGCTCGATTAAGACCACAGGCTTAACAGTGGTGCCAAAATGCAGCTCTGTCCACCTTCCCACCTCTGATGAAATGGTTCAATTGCATCTTCTACCAAACTGTTAAGCATGGTACTTCAGCTAATTAGCAAAGCTCTAAATCTGAGATGAGCTGATACTTGCAGAGATGCTTTCAAAGAAAAGCACCCAAATAGACTCCCCTTTGAGCCTGGTGCCTGCAAAGTGAACTCTACATGTATGTGATGGACAAAAGAACTGTCCTGTAACTTGTGCTTGCATCTTGATCCAGTTACCTGAGGTTACACATTCCTTCTAAAACCTAGCTGCACTCCTCTCTTGTGTTTATGGGTAACAGCTTCAGGAAAATAACAGGTGGGATAAACAACAGCCTGTGATTTAAGATCACATGAATGCGGCCTGGATGGTGCTCTAATCAGTCAACCAGGCAGTTTTGTTGCCATATTTTGGGATAATACATAAGATCCCCTCCAGTCAGGATGAAGACCATCTCTTCTGAAAAATCCAGGCCTTTCCCAAAAATCAACCCAATTGTTCACAAACGCTATGCTTTTATTTGCACACCAGAGTGCTGTTCCACGAAGCGAGCTTATAAAATCGAGGATTATTTGTAATAGCCTCGTTTGAGTTAGCCTAACAGTTCACTTCAGGCTCATTGAGTTCCACGAACAAAATTCAGGTGTATTTAATCTCCGCTAATTCAAGCCAAGTTTGATAAGCGAGGCTCGTGTGCGTCCACGCGATATAAAAGGCAGCCTTGTTAATCGATGCTGGATAAGTAAGAATGGAAACTAAGGAAAGAGCTGCGTTTTTTTTGCAGGCGGAGCAAGAATTATTATTACAAGCCTATGAGGACTACAAAGCTATAATAACTAGAAAGGGGAACACGAGCTGTATTATCAAAGCTCGTGAGGCTGCATGGCAGAAAATAGCTGACAAGTTAAATGCGTAAGAACATGATTTTAGTAACTTTTGTGTTAAGGATGTCAAACTATTTAACAACTAAATGAGAACAGTTTCAAGCCTTCAAAATGTATAGTCATTAAAATTTCCTTTTACATATGCATTTTGTTACCAGTTTTAAGGTACTTTAAGGTTATTTTAACACATTGATAAACAGGACAGCATGTTAATTATATGGGTTCATCTTGGATAAAAAGTGATATATAATTGTAATTATTAATATAATTATTAATAATGCTTGGTTTCAGGAGCAACATGAGTGGAACGAAAAGGTCCTGGCAGCAAGTGAAGAATGCGTCATTAATGGCATACGCTCCTGCTGCAGTATTGCCACATTATGCAAAACTGAACAGGCTACTACAATGTCACACGCTCTGTCTGGTGTAACTCGGAGATGCCGCAGGCAGTTAAACCTGGATTTTAACTGTCCAAATGTCATTTCAATGCGTGCCCTTGTCTTACAATGGGCATGGTTGAAATGTCTTTCTGCTTGTGTTGCAGGATCTGTATATGGTGTGAGAAGAAACGGTAGACATGGGTATCCTTTGTCACCAAGCAGCACACCAGGAAAAATTCCTATAATGGAAAGTAGACACATTAGACTGTAGTATAATAAACTATAGTATATTTGTGAATTTTAGTTGACTTGCCTTGTCTGAGGCTTTGAGCCAGTGAAGACTCGAAAAAATTCTGGCATCATGTACTGATCCTGGCCATTTTGCCACAATGTTTGAAATTAGATGTTCAGCAGTGCATACCATCTGAAACATTTTAGGAAATGGTAATGACATACATTGCTAATGTTGGACGACTACACTTTCACCTCTTGTATATAAATGTGAGATATTATCAGTACTTACCTGTACATTAATACTGTGATATGATTTGCGGTTTATGTAATCAGGCTCTGTTGGACCTGCTGGAGCCTTTATCCTCACGTGTGTACAGTCAATGGCTCCAATGACGTTAGGAAAGCCTGACAAATTAAATTCAGTTACTTATCAGGTAATAATTTATGTGCTGTAAATGAGTAGATGTTTAAAGATTAAGCACCATTAATTCCAAAGAAAGTTTCCTTAATGGCAAGAATTCCTCGGTGGACAGGAAAGGTAATGAATATATTTAAAAAGGACTTTAATGCAACGCAAACCTTCCTGATTTCACGGCACACTGTAGCTTTGCTTAAATGTTCAGCATCCCCCACACAGTACAGAAATGAACCACTGGCAAAATAACGCAAAGCGATACACAAAGACTGTGCAACCGTAAGGGCTTTAGAGCGACGTGTGTTTTTAGAAATGTAAGGTTCCAATAACTGACACAAATATGCAATACTGTGTCTACTAAATCTATAGCCAGATAAATAATCATCCGCAAAATGCAACGGATCTATCCTGGGCCGAAGTAATTGTGGAACCTGTTGCCTTAAAGCTTTACGAATGAGCCTCGCTCCCTCATCAACTGGATTATGAATAAATGGGCACGCCATGGTTATTCATGTAAAAGCCTTCAATGCACTCCTTGTCATTTTATACTTTCTAAGTCATTAGAATCGCCTGCATGTAATCTGTAATAATTTTATATTGGAGGGTCGATGTGTGAGAAAGAGGGAGTGAACAGCAGCAGAATAATCCCAGCTCCGCAGAATGTCGTGCTGTGACATCACATGGCTTGTCCAATCATATTCATCAAGCTAAGCTAAGCTTCACAACTAACCTGCCACGGAGCAGGCTTGTCCAAGAGCATATGTTGACATAGTAATTAAGCGGAGCTTCAGGTTAGCCTCATTCGTGGAACCGAATTTCGAGAAATTAAACCGGGATTATCGAAATAAGCCTGGATTTTGAGGTTAGCTCGCTTCGTGGAACAGCCCTCAGGTTTCTAGCCAGCAGTGAAAGGAATACAATCTGCTATAAATCACATCCCCTCTATATAATTTTTGGTTAGGGACCAGATACAACTAAATTCCGATATTTTCTATTAGCTTTGGTGCATAGAGAGATGAAGTTCCACTTTAATACCTCAGATTGCTGTAAATAAATATCATTAGTGCTGACATGCAGCAATAAGGTAGATACTTCATTGTCGGCGACACGGTCCAATGGCAGGTGAAGCTATCTACACTGTTGGCCGGACAACCTGAACTGTACATACTGCAGGACACACATCATATAAATGTGCCCTTTACGGGCAGAGAACAGATAGAACTTACATTAAGTGTTGAAGTCATCTTTGCCGTTTTTATAGGTGCTTCGGCACTTTCCGTGTTCAGCTGAATCACTAAGAGACCGTCGGCTTTAAGTTTCCACCACCTGCTGAGTGATCGACTTTAATTTCTCACTGCCATTTATTTCTACTGGTCAGATGCCGGCTTTACCTCAGGTGAACTTGCGAAGGGCTATGTGCCTGTGGGAGACGCCGCTGCTCTCTGCTTCCGCTCGCAGATCCAAAAGCATTAAAAGACAGCTATTGTTTTAAGGATTTCAGAAAGCGTCTGTGTCTCTCACTCATGGCTTCTGGGCAGTTACAAACTACAAGATTTCCAGAGGTAAACTGCTCAAGAACACAGGCTATTCTGTTTGGTGTCAATGATGGGATTCAAACCCATGTCTCCAAAAACACGTGACTAATAAGTTATTACAGAGAGTTTGTGTGGTGTTTGTATTTTCAGTTTACAAATGTAGGCCAAATTTTGAAGTACAGTAATCCCTCCGAAGATCGCGGGGGTTGCGTTCCAGACCCCCCGCGATAGGTGAAAATCCGCGAAGTAGAAACCATATGTTTGTATGGTTATTTTTATATATTTTAAGCCATTATAAACTCTCCCACACTGATTATAAACATTTCCCGCAGAGTTATACAGCATAATCCCTTTGTATTCTCTTAGATATTAGGTAAGATTCATTGAAATTATGTATATAAACACACTGTTTATATACAGTAAAACCTAAATATTATTTTAAAGATATTGAGTGTCTCCGATATCACATATGTTACAGCCATTACGATAGACAGGCCAACAGCAATAAATACGTACAAGGCAAGAAAACAGTGACACTAAACGTACGTACATGTACTAAGTACTGTAAGTAGAAAACTATTATGGTTACTCACCAACAATGACACGATGACTTGTCTGATAACAATGAGTTTAATTTTACTGCACAACAAAGGAGAGCGTTACAGCTCTTCCAAAGGAGCCACTTCAGGCGATTGTGAAGCACTGCCGTTGTTCTTCTTCAATGCAAACCCTAAAGCAGATTCCATCCAGACTACTGCCTTATTACATCCACTTACAACTCGTTTTGCACCCTGGTTAAAAGGACACTGCGGCCGTAGATCTTATATTCCTTTCCTACTTTTTAAATAAAAAGAATCGTAGCCTCCAACAAATCCAAAACATTTACCTTTTTGGCAATCGTTAACATCTTCCGTTTGCACTTGGGCACGGCCCCTGAAGCAGTAGCAGATCGTTTTGGAGCCATAATGAAGGGCTTGACTATGCACAAAGATAAAAACAAAATAGCACAACTCTTTACACAGCGAAACACGTTGATGCTGAATGAGCGAGACGAGACTTCCTGGTTAACACTGCATTCAGCAGGCAAGAACTTAACTGCGTGGTCTGATTGGTTAGCTTCTCAGTCAGGAGAACTTAACTGCGTGCTCTGATTGGTTAGCTTCTCAGTCATCCGCCAATAGCGTCCCTTGTATGAAATCAACTGGGCAAACCATCTGAGGAAGCATGTACAGGAAGTAAAAAGACACATTGTCCGCAGAACCCACGAAGCAGCGAAAAATCCATATTTAGTTATGCTTTCATATAAAATCCGCGATAGAGTGAAGCCACGAAAGTCGAAACGCAATATAGCGAGGGATTACTGTACATTTTTTAATCTAAGAACAGTTATATGGTTTAATAAGAAATACTGATTTTTCTAATGTTCTAAATACAAATTAGAAAGCCAAACATCTCCATACTTTCATTTCAGAAAAATTATCCAATTACACATGAAACCGCAACAAAAGAAACAAAAATAACTCAAGTTACATATGACTTTTAGGTCAAAAAGGGGTATTGAACATTGTTCGCTCTTTCCAGAATAATAGCTTTGTAGTGTTAATTATATTAATGATACTAAAATAATGTTATGTGTATTTTATTATTAACATTTGTTTTTCTTCTTTGCGATATATTTTTCTGCCTTAATCTGCCAACTTCATGAAACTGTTCTAAAAATAATGGTACAACAAATAAGACAAATAAGAAACATCTTGTACCATCGGCATGGATGTGTGTTGTCAACTGCTCATGCAGGTGAGAAAGACCACACTCCTCTGACGCGCTCTCTTACCTTTTGGTGCATGGTTCCTGGGCAGTTTCCAACCTGCTGTCTCAAAGAGATGGAGGGAGAGCGAGACAGTTGTTACTTTGGATCTAATGTGAGCAGTTGGAGACTTTGATGTGGTGCAGGTGGTGGAGACAGGAAGAGGATAAAGAGAAACGGCGAGACACATTAGGACTGCCGTGAAACAGGGCAGTGCAACTGACCATTGAAACTCGAGTTCAGCCACTGTGTAACCCATGCTCCATTTAAGTCTCCTTTTTTAACCTTAATTTTTTTGGTTTCCTTATGTATCACCAGATAGCTGTTTGTTGACCACACAGTTTGAGGACCACTGCTCTAGTCTACAAATAGGTTGATGAAAGGTTAAATTGCCTGGTTTTCAAAAAAAAAAAACATTCAGGTGAATCAAAATGCTGCATTAGAGTAAAGACAATCTTTGCAGCTGAAATTGATTTTATTTAAAAATATTATCCTCCCCAAGGCCCTCTCTTGCCAAACTTGGGTGAGTGTTGCCTACCGTTTCAAATTCCAAATAAATGAGGTTTTCAAACATCCATGCATCCAAAGGGTCCAACAACCTAAAGCAAAAAAGGGGACTGGCACTATCTTTTATTACTAGGCGTAAAATATACAGGCTATAAGAACCTGGTGCCTCATGTATGAATGGTACATATGCACAAAAATGTTGCGTATGCCCATTTTCATGCTCACATCGTCATGTATAAAACCAAAACTTGGCATAAAGCCACACACATTCTCACTCCAGCTCAATTCCTTGCGTACATAAGTTCTCTCCTCGGTTTTGAAAAATGCCGGCACCAAGCGCCAAAGCAGTGCTAGTGTTCTTGTGTGGTTTCCCTTTATTTTTTAGATTCACTTCCCTGACACGGTTTTATCAAATACACTGAAATTGACCACATAGTGTTTTTAAGTTCAAGGCATCTGATTGTAATCAACCTGTAGCCATATAATGGTGCACAAATAGCCAAACTATTCCAAATATCATAGCCACTTTAGCGTTGTTACTATCAGTTCACCACTCAGAATATTTTAACCCACTGCATCTGAGTGTGGAACCACAGCTCTACAGCAGCTGATCTGAAAGCTCTAGTACAGATTGTGTCAAGAGCGGGGAGAAATATCTGGAAACAGTTTATAGCACATGCTGCCTCAGCCATGGGCACAGTCTATTTGAACTTCTGCCATTCGGCAAACAATTCAAAGCTTTTCTTGTACAGACCTCGCGGCTCAGAAACAGTTTCATCCCAAGAGCTCTAAATGCACTCAATCAGTCCATCAAGTGCTCCAGGTGGAACTGTTTGTACTTATTGTATAAGTACAATTGCCTCACTGCAAATTTGCATTACAGTTGTAATATTGTACAACTTGAGCCACTTATGCTTTCATATTGTATATTTTCACTGTTTTTTTCCATTATTATTATTATTGTTATTGTTGTTATTTTACCATTTTGTAGGAAAATAAGTTTATGGAGGATTTGCATATTGAATCTTATTGTACCAAACAATAACAATAAAGGAATTCAATTCAATTCAATAGAAGAATGAGTGTACTGTTTTTACATATGACGACGACTGGCTTCTAATTCAATTTAGATTTCCAGGCGCTATCTTTGTGGCGCTCTTCATATCATTTTTAAGATGAAATGCAATAAAGTATATATATTACATTATACAGATACATTTTTAAGTTCATTTACATAATGTATATTATTAATGATTAAATATGCAAGGACACGGTTGCGCAGCATCAGCGATGAGCAGGCACCCCATTCAGGGATTGTTCCTGCCTCGCGCTGTATGCATGCTGGGACTGGCGCAACCCTGGATGGATAGATGGATGGAATAATTAAACATGTACCATGAAGATATTTCCAAGTTCCTTAAAAGTTTTGAAGAATCAGCATTCTAAGCTTACAGAAGGCTTTACATTTATTAAAGAGCTGATTGCGTGGTGATTGGTTATTTGGAGAAAGAAAAGGAAAGATAGGAATTGGGGGTTAGAAGGTTTGAAAGAGACAGTACTGCTGCAATAAATTATTTTATTGAGAGTCAGCAAGTATCTTGCGGGACGCAGGAACAATCTCTGGAAGGGGCGTCAGCTCATCGCTACCACTGCATCAGCATGCCTCAATGTTTTATACATGCTTTAAATTCTGTCATCATGAAAATGATATTAAGTATACATCTTAGTATTTAAATTGTTCAGAGAGTTTTAACATCATGAATGTAATGTATTCTGTGTCCTGTCAGCGTAAGAAAAAGCCTCTTTAAGAAGTACATACTGATTCACACACATAAGAGCATTTAACTAGCTACTGGAGTTACGATGGGGTTTGAAACACTATTAAATTTAACGACTTTAAGATGAAGTTTATGACGTTCTACTGTAATGACAAAATAAACTATGTGATTAAAGTTGACATTTCAAGCTTTTTTTTTCCACTGTGTCCCAATTTTTTTTCTTTTCTCTGTACCCTAATAGGCTTCCATATGACACTCAGACAGTGGGGTGCAACTCGCCTTTTCAGGGCGACTTTGATACCTTTACTTGGTATTGACTGAAATTCTTCTTTTTCCCCATGCTTTTGCCATTGTCTTTTCACAGAACGCAAAACATAAGGGGCTATTTATATTGATTTGCATATTCAAAGAGGTGTAATTCTGGAAGGAGTTGGGGTGGGGTAACAGGCGCATGCACACACATTAGTTTTCACGGTAACCGGGATTTATGAAGTGGAAGATGCATAAATCTGTGCGTACACACATTTCCGTTTTTATCTGTACGCCAAGTTTTAGTGTGAATTCTACACACAGCATTATGCATAAGGCCCCCATGGACACTGACACAAACCAATGACTATATACAAGCCTGGTCTACAATAGAATTAAAATCTTGCAGTAGTTCATTTTCCCTGCTCTGTGCCACAATAAATAAAAATTATTATTACTACATTAATAATCCAATTGCCCTAAATTCACATTCACTCAGAATATGGAACCTATGTAAGAAGCACATTAAGACAGAGAAGCTCTCATTTGTTGCACATCTACATGACAACCACTTTTTCCACTCTTTCTAACATACACAGTATTTTATGTTTGGAAAATGTCTGGGATTTAAACTTTTAGAGACTTGTACATTAATAATGTCTTTGCATCCAACAAGCAACTAAGCTTCAAATTTAACTTCTCATCAATTTGTCCGCTACTTTCAAACTTGAAACTTTGCTAAATGGCACCTGCCCAATTTTCCTCACCTTATACCTGCTTCTCTTCCACAAGAAGTATTGATCAGTCTTGAAGACTCAGATAACATCTCTACAATTTATTAACGTTTTAAAGTCATTTTCTTTCAAAGATCCCAGGGTACAATGGGGAAAGAATCTTTCACTTAATAGTTCAGAAAAAGAATGGAAGGCAGCCATACATAGAATACGTTCTAGTTCCATTCGCATAAAGCACTCAAATATTCAGCTACATTTATCTTGTTTAAAACTATCCAAAATGCTTCCAATGCAAAATTCAACCTGTGAACTTTGCAATCGAGCTCCAGCCTCATATCATTTTGGACAAAAATGCTTATCAGATAGCCTTGGTATCACAATCTCTCCTAACCCATTAAGAGCTGTGTCTGGTGTACTCCCAGATGGGCTTAAAGTGGTGAAGGACAAACAAACTATAATTGCCTTTTTTATGCTACTAGCACATAGACTTATCTTGCTCAGCTGAAAGAATCCCACCCACCTCTTTGGGTAACTGTCAGTGGGTAAATGATGTCCTATACTATTTGAAATGGGAAAAAAATCTAATTCTCACTCATAGGATCTGTTCAAAACGTTTTAAACTATGGCAGGATCTAATCAATTACATTTTAGAATGAGCTTCTATATCGGGGGAAAAAGATACTCTTCCTTCCTTGCTGCTTTTAAAGATCTGCTTTGTTGGTTGGCTCTCCTCTCTTTTGGGTGGAGGGTTGAATTTTGGTATGTTAAGTTTGACTTGATTATATGGATTGTTGTTTGTTTTTAATTAAAATCAATTAGAAGAATACAAAGAAAAAACCATCAGCCTAATATTTGCAAAGGCTTGTTGGTGTAAAAGAGGAGCTTTGACTTGAATGTGTGCTCTTAACAGCTTCAGCCCTGACCTTCCCTTCTTGAAGACCCTCTCATGAAGAGGAATACCCTGTTGTAGGCTTATCCATTATTAAAAAAACTTTGATTATTCCTTTAATTGATGATGTTTAGTTTAGAAGGATTTATAACCCTTATATTGGGATTTATAAATACTATTTTATCTAGTTCTAAGGCTTAGTACTTAGACTTTACTAGTTTTGACAGATAGGGGGCAGTATCGCTCCCTTGAACCCTTGTCCAATACGCCAAACACCAGATAAAAGTCCAAATATTGACTTTATTCATAAGCCACAGTGCACAAAGCACCCTCTCCTCCACTATACTCATAAATAAACCAATAACAAATACAATAATCCAATCCTCCAACTCCCAGACGCGTTGCCACCCTTCCTACCCAGCTCAGCTCACCGTCTGGGAGCTCCCTTAGTCCTTTTATATTCCCTGATCCAGAAGTGTCCCCAATCCCCAGTCCGTGTGATCCTGTATCACTTCCGGGTCAGGTAAAAAGTTCTTTTCTTCACCCCAGAAGCCTGTCGCTCTTCCTTTGACGAACATCCGGGTTATAGGGCACAAAGAAGTCTTTGGTCCTCCCTGCAGCTCCCTCTTGCGGCCCCTGTGGTATCCAGCAGGGCTGAGGCTAAAAACTACAAAGTCCATGACTCCTTGCTGGTCTTCGGGGCACCTCCATACTGCAGGGAGGGCTCCATCTGGCGGCCTGGGGGTATTGGCCAGGATGACAAGCCAGCCAAATATCACATAGTATAAATTGAAACAGTAAATTAGCAGCTGGTTACAAACACTTTCTTAACTAGAAGTCTTTTAAGAGAAAGTAAGAATAATAAAAATAAGGCCTGAATTGTTATTTAGTTATATTTTGAGATGCCCTAGCTGTTCGATTTGTAAAATTCAGATAAAAAGGCACATAATATTGAAAGTTTTCTACATTTAGAAGATATTTGTTCTGCTGGTCTATAAAATAATTTTATGGCTCTGATTGATAAATGTTCTATTTATTATTGCTTTAAAACACAGCCAAAGAAAACCATTCGAGAAATGATTTATACATTCAAAAAAATATCATGTGCATTTTTCACACTCTAAGGCACATCAATAAATCTCAGAATAATTTATTATTCTGTTCGTTGCATTTTGTGCTATAAAATGTGTTTCTAGTGAAAGGAGGTATTTATTTATTTCATTTTCTTTTTTTTACTTGCAAAGATAGTCCAATTTGAATATTTCTGTATCATAGTGAATTCATTTTGGCATCTGGCCACCCATTGGAATCTGATTTTTCAATGCAAACTGCATAATGTCTTCTGTTTACAATAACAGCTTATTTATTCTATTGTTGCCTAAACTTGATCACTATAATGTGCCAAGATAAACAATGGAATTAGTTCTTGTTTTGATTGTAAAAAGGAGTTTATTTTAATTCCACAAACCAAATATCTGTCAAGTAGCACAATATTCCTCTGATTTGTGTCTCCAGCATCCAGCATATAATACCAATATGGATAATTGCTTCCACCAATCAGGATTCTTTAGAAACTTTAGCTGAAAAACATGTTCCCTTGGCACGTCTGGCAAAGCACAACTCTCCCTCTGCTTAGAGACAGCATATTCTCAAATCAAATGCAGGTGAGTGACCTTCCAATAGACAGCCTAGATGGATCCTTATTAAATTGCAGCACCCCTGCGTGCATACTTTATTTGTAATGTGCTTATGTGTTGGTAGAGGCGGTGGATTTGTTTATTTTTAAAGAAAGGAGAATGGGTGGCACAGTGGGTAGCGCTGCTGCCTCACAGTTAGGAGACCCAGGTTCACTTCCTGTGTCCTCCCTGTGTGGAGTTTGCATGTTCTCCCCATGTCTGAACTGTGGGAGGAAATCCGGAGCACCCAGAGGAAACCCACACAAAGACATGCAGAGTAGGTGCTTCGGCGATCCTAAGTTGTCCCTAGTGTGTGTGTGTGTGTGAGTGCGCGCCCTGCCTGGGGTTTGTTTCCTTCCTTGCACCCTGTGTTGGCTGGGATTGGCTCCAGCAGACCCCCGTGACCCTGTAGTTAGGATATAGTGGGTTGGATAATGGATGGATGGATAAACAGTTTATTTACATCACTGTCATATTTGTAATAAATTCCATTGGTGTTTATGCTGTATAAAGAAAATTTAAAAAGAGAAAATAGTTATTTATGTAAAAAAAAATTAATTACATTTGACCTTTACTATACCTGCAAAATTAAATCTATGCTTGTAAACAAATTCCAAGATTACTATTAGCAAAGCAAAAAAATAGGTCAGGAAATCATCTAATTAAATTACACAATTACACACACAGAGACTTACGCAAAGATTATGGACTCCCAGGCATCAGTCAGCCCAAACCTCGACATGAACACAGAATCACAGTCTTGGGTTCAAATAATTGTTGTTTATTAATCAAATTCCCTTCAAATATGGTACAAAAAGCCTACAACCTGCAAGTCTTCATCTCCTCCCTAATAACTCTCTCACCACCACATTGCCCTCCTCCATTTAAGTGTTCCCTCTCTACCACCCAGCTCTGACTCATCTGGATAAGGGAGTCCCTTTTATTACAGACCCGGGAGTACTTCTGGTGCCAGGGTGATTACCTGATCAAAGTGACAATGGCTTCTCCCTCTTCACATGGATCTTTCAGGTAGCTCACTATCCTTAGAAAGACCACTTTTTACTGCCGCACTAACTGGAATTTACCTCTTGTCGATTCTTTCAGCTCCCCTGCCACTGGCACTAAACTTCTTATTTGTATGATGGAACACCACTTAATACTGCTGGCGACTCATGCCCAGGCTAAGGCAGCTTGACAGCACCATTACTATAGCGATGTAAACAACAAAAATGCACTGGCACTCACAGCCTGGCAAGCATCGGCAAGATAGTACCATACATAATAAACCACTGCTGATTCCTAATTATGTGACAACTTTGTCAGGTTTTTTTTTAGCGAATGTGCCTGCAGTACACTAGAGTATTAATAATATGTTACAGTGACGTGCAAAACAATTCAATTCACTTTGAAAGTTTTCAACACATATTTATCCCTTCAGTATTTTCAATGTGAATTCGGATTCTTTAACAATACATTTTGAAGGTCAAAATAAACAAGAAGAAGACAAATTCCAAAGTTAGTCTTTGTGTAAGTATTCAAGCCCTACACATTAATACTTTTTATGAGATCCCTTTTGTTGCAATAACAGCCTTCATTCATTTGGGGTAAGTATGTACTGGTTTGACACCTTATTCAGGAGTGGTTCTTCCCCATTCTTCCTGGCAGAATTTCAATCACCTAGGATGGCTGGAAAGCGCCTCAGGATATCAGTTTTCAAATAGTGCCACAGTTTCTCAATAGGGCTAAGATCAGGGCTCTGACTCGGCCATTCCAAAACATTCACCTTTCTTCTTTTGAGCTAGTCCAGTGTCACTTTGGCCTTTTGCTTAGGGTCATATTGTCATGTTCAAAGATGAACCTTCTCCTGAGCCGTAAGTTCATAGCAGACTGGAACAAGTTCTCCCGCAATATTGTGTGGTGTTTGTGTCCATCCATTGTCCCTTCAACTCTCACAAGATTCCCAGTCTCAGCACATGAAAAGCATTCTCATAGCACAATGCTGTTACTACCATATTTTGGTGTTTCTTGATGCATGGGCAGTGTTAGTTTTATGCCACATATACCTCTTTAAGTTTGACCAAAACGTCAATCATAAAAACTTCTCCCCGATCTTAACTAGGTCTTTCTCATGCTTTCTAGCAAATACAACACATGCTTTTATGTGGACCTTCCTAAGGAATGGCTTCTTTCTTTGTGCCTTCCTGCAGAGGCCTGTTTTTTGGAGAGCAGTTAAGATTGGGAACTCATTGACCTTCACTCCAATTTCAGCCAAAGAGCACTGCAGACTTCTGAGAGTGACAGTTGGAATTTTATTAGCATCTCTCACCAGTTGATGTCTTGCTCTGCTGCTTAGTTTAGAGAGATGTTCTTCTTCTAGTAAGAGTTCGGTGACTTTGTTACACATATCAGCAGAATGCTCCTTTGTCTCCATTTTTGCAGTGATTGTCCAACAAAGACACTGGCCCTTACAAAGAGGCTTTCTATACCCAGAGAGATATAAAGGACTCACAAGTAGTACCTAAGTATGTTTAATTATGACTGCAAAAGGACTGTCACCTTTATGTCATTTTTGATTAATTTGTCATTTGTGTCAACCAGTAGCTTCTGAAGCACAGGGTTTAAATACTTAAGTAAACACTACCTTTTGAGATACTCTTCTTCACTTAAATATCTACAGAAAAGAGTTCACATTAAAATACTGAATGGATAAATATCCTTCTATATAAAAGAGGTCAAAATTGTCCTTCCGTCCCGTGAGTGCTACGCAGGCGCGGAGTTTCACACACGCCCCGTCCATTTTGCAGTGCACGATGGGATTTGTAGTTTCGTTTTTCCAGGTAAAAGATGATTTTCTACTCCAGACTGTGTGGTATCTTCTTCTTCTTTCTTATTATATAAAAGCGGTTGGGATTGTCCTTCCGTCCCATGAGTGGAAAGCGTATTGCTATTCTGCTTATTACAGACTTACTACTTGCAGCTTGCGGTACGAAGCGACATGATGTGAGCAGAGTTCTGGTGCTCCCATCGTTCCTTTGCTTTTGTGCGCGATGCGCTGGAAAAATAGACAAAATTATGTCTCTGGAAATAATTAATGTTGATGGAGTACAAATGCCTCACCGCGTAGTAAATATCAGGGGGGTTCAAAAGGGTGACCTCAATATAGAAAAAAAGTTTAAATTTCATCACAAAAATAACAGAAACTACGAGTATAAAAGTAATACCGCTCAAATGTAATATAACCAAATTAATGAGTTTGTATAAAATATCAAATTGATCTACATATTGAATTGCCTTAAGAAGTGGTCAACTTAAAAGTCGGTCGCCTTAAAAGGTGGGTCAGCCTAGTATATACAAATCTTTTGTCATGCAGAAAATTATGATAACTTACCAGGGCACCCCATTATGTTCCAAAACAGAAGAATAGTACAGCATGGAATTTACTTTATTGTCAGATAACAGGTTGCACACTTCTGGACTCCTAATTTAGTTCAATATCTTCTGTGTATAAGATACGAGTGGTAGTTTCTCATCCACTTTCATGGAACATGGGACAGCGTAAAATTTCGAAGCAGTAACAGAGCTGCCGGTGTTTCAGTGACTTTTGAAGCTTTGAATGTCATCAGTCAAAGATCTGAAACAAGCTTTCGATACACGACTTTGAAGCAGTAAGCTTCATGAAACCGATACAAGCCCTGGTCTCAAACCTCTTCAGACCCCTTCCTTTTACACATTTTGTTATGTTAGAGCAATAATAGTCAAAAGACATCGCAAAAGGTTTGGGACAGCCACCCATGCATTGTGCCCTGACTGCAAATGGGTAATTTGTTTGTGAGTTGTTAACAAGTCTGAGTCCAAAACAGAACTGAATTTAAGGTTGTAAAGATCGCGGCTTTAAAGGCCTAGACAGAAAGTGACGTAATCTGGACCAGAACCAGAAGATGAGGTCATCTGGACCGGAAGTAGCGTCACCAATGTTGCCCGAAACTGGAAGTGACATCACCAATTGTGCCGGAAACTGGAAGTGGCATCATCGATTACACCGAACCCCAAAGTGATGTCATCAGCACTGGAAGTAATGTCAACAGTGGGGACGGATCCAGATGTGATGTCAGCATGGTACTACTAATACTCAGGCTCTTTAGCTGTCTCCCAATCGCACATGTGTGACTTTTTGGAAATTATTAAAAATGTAGAAAAAAAAACCCCTGAAATGACACATTCACACAAGTATTCTGACACTCTAAGATGACTATTGAAATTTGGCTCAGTTGCATCCTATTCTGATGTTAATTCTTGAGATGTCTCTTATCATGTTTGGAGTCCACCTGTAGTCAATTCAATTGATTGCACATGATTAGGAAACACACACATCTGTCTATATAAGTTTCCAAATTTGAGCAATATGTGTCAGAGCAAACAACTATCCAAAAGGTCTAAGGAAATGCATGAAGAGCTTCAGACAGAATTGTGTCAAGGCACAGATCTGTAGAAAGCTGCAGACGAATTTCTGTAGCATAATGTTTCTAAAGAGCAGGGGTTAAGGGCCTTGGTAAGAGATATGACCAAGAATCTAATGGTCACTCTGACTGAACTACAGAGACCCTATGTGGACCACTACCACTCCACTAATACCATTCCAATGGTGAAGCATGGTGGTGGTAGAATTGAGTTATTTTTTAGTGGCAGTGACTGAAAGATTAGTCAGGGTTCTGAGGAAGCTGAATGGAGCAGAGTACAGGGATATCTCTAATGTAAACCTCCTCCAGAGCACTCTGAACCTCAGACTGGTCCAAAGGTTCAACTTCCAATAGGACAATGACCCTAAGAACAAAGCAGATACAACACAGGAGTGGCTTAGGGTCAACTCTGTGAATGTTTTTGAGTGGTCTTACCACAGCCCATACTTGAACTGAGTCAAATGTCTCTGGAGACACCTGACAATAAATTTACACTGACCTTCTCCATCCATCCTGATGGAGTTTGAGAGGATCTGCAGAGAAGAATGGCAGGAAATCCCCAAATCCAAGTGTGAGAGGCTTGTTACATTATACCCAGGAAGACTCCAGAGTGGAATCACCGTCAAAGATGCTTCAACTTAGTTCAGAGTAAAAGGTTTGAATATTTGTGTCAAGGTCAGTTTTTTATTCTCAATAAACATGTTAAAAATCCTAAAACCTTGTCATTCTGGGATTATTGAGTGTTGTCAGAGTAGGGGAAAATGCATTTAAATGATTTTAACAGGCTTCAGGGATATATGTATAGTTCAATTTTGTGAAGTTTACTCTTGTGAAAGAGATGACAACCTCCGAGCAGTGAAAAGGACTATCAAAAGGGTGCTGGGAGATTTGAAAACTGTACAGTGAAAAGTGTTACTTGGATTAAAAAGTCTGAAATCAAACAAACTGCTAAAATGGGAATTGTGGCAGACGACTGGGGACCCTACCCAGCCGGGACACCTGGAAGGTCCACGAGAGGGCAGCCATCCTGGTCTGCATGGGGGCCACCAGACCAGAGCTGGGAAGCTCATGCGTGTTGGGGCCCGTGGCCACTGCCAGGGGGCGCCCGGACAATTATGGAAACCTGGATGGCAGCACTTCCGCCACACTTGGAGGTGCTGTCAGAAGGAATTCCAGGGACACCCAGAGTGCTTCCAGGTGCTCATGTGGCATTTCTGCTACACCGGGAAGTGCCGTCAAAGACCACCTGGAGCACATCTGAGTACTGCATAAAAGGGGCCGCCTCACTCCAGTTGAGGAGCCGGAGCCGGGAGGAGGAAGACGGAGCTTGTGGGGAGAGGAATAGAGGCAGCAGAAGGATTCCAAGATAGAGAAAGAAAGAAGGAACTGAGTTTTGTTAATAGAGCATTGTATGGTTTTGTATATAGAGAGAACAGCAATAAACATGTGTGTTTTGGACATTTGGTGTCTGTCTGTCTGTATATGGGGGGCTGTCTTCCACAGAATATATTTATCATAGAAATTTTAAGGGATTTAGTGAGTACACATGCATCCGTTGATATGAATATAGGTGAAATGGTAGGTGGCCTAGTGTCAGATGAAGTATTTCTGAAGGATGGGGGGATAGTTCAAAATACTAGCAAAGGCAGATTTGTGGCAGATGAAATTTAAAGTTAATAAATAAGAGGTAAATATGTTACATTTTAATACACAATGCGGAGGTGTAAAACTTGAAAGTACATCTTATAAAAAGACATACTGGTCTTGTCACTATCTACATTAAGACAGTGAACAGAAGCGATTAAGAAGGCTAAGAGAATGTTAGATTATATATCACGATAAGTGGAGTATAAGTTAAGGAAGGTTATGCTTAAGTTATGTAACGCATTAATGAGGCCTGACCTGCAATACACTGTGCAGTTTTGGTCTCTGAGCTACAAAAAGCTCAGAGATTATTACAATTATAAAAGAAAATACAGGAAATCCATTTTCAACTACTGATTGTCTATTAAACTCACTTCCAACAATGAAATGGATCCTGAAAGCTTTGGCAGATAAAAGTAAGGCTTTTAAAGTAATTTTAAAGAAAAAATAATGTAAAATGTAATGTAACACATCTGTTAAAAGCAAAGCTTGATGAGCCTCAGTGTGCTAACGATTGTGAATTAAGCTCCTTTTTTAGGACCCAACAGGCTTTTTCAAAGAAATTTCTGTATTATAAATATTTAACTGTTTGTTTGATGCAGGACTCTTTTAAGTTTTAGGTAGTTTAACCCATGCTTAAGAAAAACAATATTGACACATCTGTCTTTCAGGAATTTTAAATCTATTGTCACAAGAACGAGACATGAACAGATAAAGAGTTGGGGCAGCCACCCGTATAATGTGGTATCCTGGCTGCAAAAGGTCGTTTTATCAAACAATCAGCACTGAAGTGCATTCAACTGAGTCCAGAACAAGACTGAGGAAACAAAGGAAAAGGGGCAGGTTTCAAAGGGGGAGACAGGAAGTGAGGTCATATGGATCTGGCACGTGGTCTTCCACCATTGGTTCATAGCCGGACGTGACATCAGAGGGACTGGAGCTGGTGTGGCCGACTTCCATTGGCTCAGTCCCGGAAGTGATGTCAGGAGAGCCAGGTGAAATCCCCCGGGGATGGTCTACAGGCAAGGGAGAAAAAGAGTCAGTGGACTCTGCCACACCCCGGCATGCCTCCGAACTGCCTTCACTCGAGCCCTTTAGCTGCCTCCCATGCGCACGTGTGTGACACTATCTATAACTCACCTTTGTAAGTGAAAATCTTTAAAGAAAAAAGTAGTAAAATTATAATGCTGATGCAAACAAACTATTTGTTGTTGTTCTTTTAGACTTGGAAGCCATAGACCACAGTATTCTCATTAACGGCCCTTGTTAGTCAATGAGTTTCTCTGGCACTGCTTTAAACTGGTTTTAGTCTTACACAACAGGTTGAAAATTCTTCATAAGTTGTGACTGAATATAAGCGATCCATGATAATATACTGTATATGGTATACTGCAGGACTCAATTCTAGACCCATTGTTATTCTAAATCCACATGCTTCTATTGGGAGAAACTATTTCAGAATTTGTTTACTTGGTATTTGGTACACTATATTAATCCTCAAGGGGAAATTGTGTTTTTGAATGATTTTTGGGGGTTAGAGCACAGGGTCAGCCATTGTGCAGATACATGGTGAACTACCAAAACTATGCAGATGGCATACAACTTAACTTATAACTATAACATCTTATGACCCTGAGGCTCTTTGCCCTCTGAACTAGTGTCTTGTTATCATTACAAATTGGATGAGTAGTAATTTCTACAAGTTAAACAAGCAAAAAACAAAAAACAAAAAAATTTTTACATGTCAGAAAAAAATAAAGTAACTTTTTTTGACAATATTGAGCCCATGATTTAAAAGAAAGAGATACTGGATTTTATAATATATATCTATGACATTTCATGACACAGTACCCTAGAATCAGTTTTGTTTTGTTTTCCAACCTGTTAGCCATCTCTGTACCGAGTGTGACAATAGATGGTGCTATACCAGTGCTTTACTTCGCACAGACAGAAACAAGAGGCACACTTACACAAGTTCACACTTATAATTTTCTTCTTTTCCAATTCAACACAGCAACACAGTGCACAAATCACCACAAATAAAGCTCAGTCCTTTTCTTTCTCCTTCTTTTACTCTTCTGCTGCCTCCACTCTTCTCCTCGCAAGATTTGTCCTCTGCCTCCCGACTCCGGCTCTCTGAATAGAGTTAGGCAGCCCCTTTTTTAATCCACCCAGATGTGCTTCAGGTGCTCCCTGATGACCTTCCTGCAGCACCTCCTGGTGTGATGGAAATGCTGTATGGGCACACGGAAGCACTCTGGGTGTACCTGCTTCCTGGTCCTACAGCACTTTCTGGTATGGCAGAAGTGGTGCATACAATGGCTTTTGAACCATCCATGCGCCTGCTGGCAGTGGTCACGGGTCCCCACAAGGTTGAGCTTCCAAGCTCTGTTCCCATGGCCCCAGCACCCACCAGGGTGGCTGCCTTCTCATGTTCCATGGGAGGTACTGCTCCTCTCCCGGTCCTTCCATCTTCCAGGCGTCCCAACTGGGCTTGAATCAAAGCCATCCACCACACAAGTCTTGCTTTTATAACTCATAGCACTGCAAAGTTACACTATTTGGCACAAGGTGTCTCTTTTTGTACCTAAACTTGTACCTAAACTGTATACATCTAAGAAATTCTATCATTCCGATCTCTAAAATCAGTTTTGCCTTGTGTCCCAGCGTTTGACCCATCTCTGGAAAATGTTTATACTTGATATTCCATAATTTTGCAATGTCATGCGATTTCTGTTTTGGGAAACATTGTTTATGAGTAATTGTTCACAAACAATCAAAAAAAGGAAAAAGTAAAACCACAATTATTACCAATCAACCATTTTGTCATCATCCTTAGTAGAGTCGAAACCGTTAACTGACTCAGACTGACTTTCTTCATATTCTCTATCACGGGTTTTCTGCAGCTTTCCCAAGACTTCCTTGATCGTATGTTTTCTTTTTGTTGAAGAGAACATCTCTCTAGAACACGGGTGTCAAACTCCAGTCCTGGAGGGCCGCAGTGGCTGCAGGTTTTCATTCTAATCATCTTCTTAATAAGCACCAGTTTTTGCTGCTAATTAACTTCTTTTGCATTAGTTTTAATTAACTTAACTCAGGCTCCTTAGTTGTCTCTTTTTCCTTAATTAGCAGACAAATGAGACACAAAACAAGTTGCCACATGGCCAGCTCACTTGTGCCCATCACACAATATCTGAAAATAAAGAAAGATGAAGGTCTCAGTAAGGCTGATCTCTCAGGTCACCAACACGTTTTGATGGTGTTCTTAGAAAAAACAGAAAAATCAACAGTTTTGGAAATGAGAGCAGCAACAAGCCATGGAACTATAGTTCTGCTTGAAAGTTTGTGAACTCTTTAGAATTTTCGATATTTCTGCATAAATATGACCTAAAACATCATCAGATTTTTACTCAAGTCCTAAAAGTAAATAAAGAGAAAACAGTTAAACAAATGAGACAATAATATTATACTTGGTCATTTATTTATTGAGGAAAATGATCGAATATTACATATTTGTGAGTGGCAAAAGTATGTGAACCTCTAGGATGATCAGTTAGTTTGAAGGTGAAATTCAAGTCCGGTGTTTTCAATCAGTGGGATGCCAATCAGGTGTGAGTGGGCACCCTGTGTTATTTAAAGAACAGGATCTATCAAAGTCTGCTCTTCACAACACATGTTTGTGGAAGTGTAACATGGCACGAGCAAAGGAGATTTCTGAGGACTTCAGAAAAAGAGTTGTTGATGCTCATCAGGCTGGTAAAGGTTACAAAACCATCTCTAAAGAGTTTGGACTCCACCAATCCACAGTCAGACAGATTGTGTACAAATGGAGGAAATTCAAGACCATTTTTACCCTCCCCAGGAGTGGTCGACCAACAAAGATCACTCCAAGAGCAAGGCGTCTAATAGTCGGCGAGGTCACAAAGGACCCCAGGGTAACTTCTAAACAACTGAAGGCCTCTCTCACATTGGCTAATGTTCATGTTCATGAGTCCACCATCAGGAGAACACTGAACAACAATGGTGTGAATGGCAGGGTTGCAAGGAGAAAGCCACTGCTCTCCAAAAAAAACATTGCTGCTCGTCTACAGTTTGTTAAAGATCACGTGGACAGACCAGAAGGCCATTGGAAGAAGGTTTTGTGGACGGATGAGACCAAAATAGAACCTTCTGGTTTAAATGAAAAGCGTTATGTTTGGAGAAAGGAAAACACTGCATTCCAGCATAAGAACCTTATCCCATCTGTGAAACATGGTGGTGGTAGTATCATGGTTTGGGCCTGTTTTGCTGCATCTAGGCCAGGAGAGCTTGCCCTCATTGATGGAACAATGAATTCTGAATGATATCAGAGAAAATTTAAAGGAAAATGTCAGGACATCTGTCCATGAACTGAATCTCAAGAGAAGGTGGGTCATGCAGCAAGACAACGGCCCTAAGCACACAAGTCGTTCTACCAAAGAATAGTTAAAGAAGAATAAAGTTAATGTTTTGGAATGGCCAAGTCAAAGTCCTGACCTTAATTCAATCGAAATGTTGTGGAAGGACCTGAAGCGAGCAGTTAATGTGAGGAAATCCACCAACATCCCAGAGTTGAAGCTGTTCTATACCGAGGAATAGGCTCAAATTCCTCCAAGCCGGTGTGCAGGAATGATCAAATGTTACCGGAAACGTTTGGTTGCAGTTATTGGAGGGGTCACACCAGATACTGAAAGCAAAGGTTCACATACTTTTGCCACTCACAAATATGTAATATTCGATCACTTTCCTTAATAAATAAATGACCAAGTATAATATTTTTCTAGTTTCTCTTTATCTACTTTTAGGAATTGAGTGAAAATCTGATGATGTTTTAGGTCATATTTATGCAGAAATATCGAAAATTCTAAAGGGTTCACAAACTTTAAAGCACAACTGTAAATTATGAGTTTAGTTAAAAGCAAGAATTGACTTCTCATTAAGAGATTGTTTGGAGTGAAATTGGTTGGAGTTTGAAATCCCAGTTTAGTTGGTCATCTGTTGGCTTGTTTCATGTCTCACTTCTGTTTGGCTGTCATTTAATTAAGAAAAGAATAAATTCAGAGGACTGAATCTGTAAAAACAAGGCTATTGAAATGAAGAAGATAATAAGCAATGAAAACTGGTCACTGATTAGTAAAAGGGTTAGAATGAAAACCTGTAGCCTCTGTGGCCCACCAGGACCGGAGTTCGACACCCCTGCTCTAGAATAATAAGTCTTATTCCCCTTTGAGCAAACACTCATGGCAATCTCAGTGGTACACTGCTCAAAAGCATAATGTGCACACTGCATTTATTATGTGACGTTAACATGGAGCTGATACACAAATATTGAATGACCAATCAAAGACAACTATGCATGATTGAATTGCTCTGAAGCTCAGCTATCTAATGGTACTGAGATTTTTATTTTATGTGCCTCGATGTTGGCAAGATCTTTGAGAATAGTATGGTCAGGCTTTGCTCTCTTCATCATATACGTATTTGAATTGCATATTTTGCTAATGAAAGAGAGCGGACAACATGATGACATATGATTTATTAAAAGAAGACACTCTTTTGTATGTAAAAATATTATTATTGTTTTTGATGGAGTTGTGGGTTAATTGCAACAAACAAACAACTTTGAAATATGGCTGTGTCCCACCGGCTAGACACCTCATGCATAACTGGTTACAGAATGCCACTGCTGGGCATTATCACTTATTTCTGGAATCGATTCCGATGAAAACTTTGCTAGAGAGATTTTTTTAAACCAAAATTTTTCTCAAAGACAGTGTGGGAGAGGCATGAAGCACAGCATTGTCCGTAATCATTTTTGTTGGAATTTTAAGTTTTCTTGATTTACTCGACATTAAACGGTGTCCCCAACCCTCTGTCATCTGCCTCTCGTCTTTGTGTTCACATTCCCTCGTTGATCTTAGACAATGAAGGCTGCAGTTCCGTAGCTGCCCCATATGTTCTTCTGTGCATGGTAACAAAAGCCAGAGGCAATCATGAGACAACAGGGACATTTGCTTCTAAAGAAACATTTCTAAACAATGCAAATCAATATAAAAAATGGCACAAAATTCAAACAACAATACATACTCACACATTTTTGAACATCATCGACTAAAACAAAGCCCTGTGAGTTTATGCTTCCTGTGCACTTTCTGTGCAATGTAGATATTGTGATCCAAACTGTGACAGGAAGTCAATAAAACTAAAGGTATTTTCATAAGTACCTAAACAAACAAAATATCCAATTTAAAATTTATAATACTTTGGGAATTAAAACAGGATGTACTGTATGCTGTATAAGCACAGTATATTTCAGAAGAAACCACAGAATTTAAAGCAACTCAGGAAGAATCGTTACATTATTTTTTCACTGAGGAGATTTCAAATTAAAACAGAGTTTGCAGAACATATAGAAACCCCATAACATATCAGATAACATTGTATCAAAAAATGTGATATTTGTAATAAAGGTTGTGAGACAGCATTTCTTCTCATAGTAAAAGCATCTGAGAATAAAGGGAATTTAGATTGCATATTTAGAGTAGTAATTATAGTTTAACTCTGATATGTGCTGTAAGCTATCTGGCAGTAAAAGACACCATCAGCTAGTTTATGTCTTCTCTAAGATTAACACTTACAGTAAATACAGTGTTGCTTTCTGTTTCACTTTTGTCTTTTCCCAGTTTCTCCAATTGCTTCATTAAACAAGCTGACTGAATTTCTCTGGTATGTTTTAGGCTGCCTGTTAAATTATACACAGGGTTTGAGGAGGACAGAGGACAAAGTTTCTTTAGTCATGCATAAATGGCATTCCACAGCTTTGCGCCCTTGAAACTTGACCTCCCATTGTTATTTTATTAATCTTTAAAATCATAAGTAGGCCGCCATTTTGGGATTTAATGGGTGCTTTGGTTTATAAGTAATAATAAGTTCAGATAAGTAAGAGTGATATTTTCATAACAAAAATGAGAACTAGAATTAAAAATTTTGTTTTTCATTTTATAAGCACAAGAACTGAAATTAAACCAAACAGAGAAACTAAAATTAAATAAAAATAAAAATTAGTGATATGTGAACAAACTAAAATGAGAACAAAAATTGAGGAAAAACAACAAAACAGCAATAGCATTTTCGTTCAACTAAGTTCAGTCGTGCAGAGATCTTGTACCTTGGGCTCACGTGGAGCAACTTCTGTAAAGGACCGTTGTTTGTTTGTTGAGCACATTTGGTTCATCGGGTTGAAGCAGTAAGCATGTGTGGTTGACGATGGCGAGTTTTGCACAGATGTTTGCGGATAGAAAGCGAGAAAGTAATGTATGGAAATACTTTAATTACAGTGCAGATGGTAATAAAAGCAAATATAGGTGTGCGAGATGAAGAAAAAGAGTCTTGGAGTTTCAGTGCAGGACCAGCTGTATCAGTACTTAGTGGAAGTCTAGCACTTCTCTGGCACCATGACTGCACTTCAGTACTGGCAGCAGAAATCATCAGTATACAGTCTGCTGGTGCCAGTAGCTGAGGACCTCGTCTGTGCACCTGCATCACAGGTGTTCCTCAAGCGAATATTTTCACTGTGTGGCCATCTCTGCAACGGACATTGTTGCGACATGAACACATCTCTTGAAATGCGCACTTGTTTAAAGCTTAACAGCAATATGCTTACACAAACTGGCTTCTTGAGTTGAAACATTTGGTCTTGCTGACTGTACTCATTAAGGCCACTTAATCTGTATAATCATTGATAGTCAAGCTGTGTTTAACGGCATTATAAACTGTGAGTGTATGTTATTGACATAAACATAACTTGCATTGAAATTTGTGCAGGCCAGCATTTGTGGTCTTGCAACAGAAAAAAAAACTAAAATTGTACTAATATTATGTAAAAAGGCCAGAATTAAATAAAATAAAAGCAAAAATTTTAAAGGCAGAATTAAATAAAAATCGTTGACTCCACTGAAATAAAAACAAAAATTTATTTTATAAAATAAAATAAAAACTAAAACTACAATTAATATCAGAACTGAAATATCACTGATAAGTTAGCACGGCCTTGGCCCTGTAAGGCTTTTATGTTAAAAGGGGTATTTGGAAATCTGTCCTAAACTTAACTGGGAGCCAGTGTAAAGACTCGAGAACAGGGGTTATGTGTATGTGTAAGCTATAGAAACAGCACTGAAAAGAATTGAAATGAGGGGGTCTACTAGATTAGTTAATCCAGTGCGAACATTTCTAACTCTTTCTATATACATTTGAATTTATTTCCTTGTAAATATGTACAGAAAGTATTCCAGCATATTTTTCTCTAAGGTACTCATGGAACCCAACCCAAAGTCTAAGCATTAAATGTTATATTTTGTACCTTCAATAAAATAAAGTATAATTTAAAAATCTGTAAATTTTCTTTTTAGAATTAGCTGATTGACACTAAAGTTAAAATCCTATAAAGTAAGAATAACAGCTCCTAAATTTAGCAAACTAGCGTTAATTGTAATCTTAATATAGTAGCATAACAGAATGTTTTTAGTATTAAAAAGTCCCTTGTGGGAAAATATTTATCTTGTTCAGTGTCATCCAGTTTTCCCCTGATGAATCAAGGATATCAGAAAGAACCCAAAAATAGGGACAGGGAAGCTCTAGATGGGCATGTTTTCATCTCTGGGCTCAGTCATGTAGTCACACGCTTTCAAACTCATATTAATGAGCCAATTTAGAGACAATAATTAACTAGGCTTTTTGGTCAGAGGGAAGAACTTACTATAAGTCAATCCACAGAAGAAACCCTTCTGCACTTTTGATGAGCATACAAACCATTGACAAAAACTACTCCAGGTACTTTACTTTATTGACATTAACCATGGCAGTCGTATGGAATTTGATTTAATAAAATAAAACATAAAATAAAATGTTTGTAGACCCTGGACCTATATGAGTTTGTTGGACACGACCATTAGTACTGATACAGAGCTGGCCTCTCTTTCCACAAGATTTGGTAGTGTGTCTATTCAAATTTGAGCACATCAAGACAAAAGAGCACTTGAGGTGAGGTACTGATGTTGGACGAGAAGATGTGCCTCAAAATCGGTATTCCAATTTATCCCAAAAACATTCAATAGGGTTGAGGTCAGGGATCTGTGCTGTCCAATTGAGTTTCTCCATTTCTTTATAGACTTGGCTTTGTGCACAGTGGTGCAGTCATACAGGAACAGACAAGGAGCCTGTCCAAAAGCTATGCCACAAAGTTGGAAGCCCACAATTGTGTAAAATGTCTTTGTATGCTGTAGCATTAAGAGCACCTTTCACTGGAACCAAGGGGCCTTGTCCAAACCTTAAGAACTGCCCCAGACCATTATGCCTTCTCTACCAAACTTTACAGGAGCTGCTATGCAGTCCAGGAAGTAGAGTTCTTCCAGCATCTGCCAAACCACGGTTTGTCCATGAGAATGGTAGATAGTAAAACATGATTGGTCACTTCAGAGAACACGTTTGTTTCAACTGCTCCAAAGTCCAATGGCTGCGTGCTTTACACCACTTCAGCCAATGCATGGCATTGCACATTGAGATCTTAGGCTTGTGTGGAACTGCCCAGACATGGAAACCCTTTTCATGACACTCCTGATGCACAGTTCTTGTGCTGATGTTGCTTCCAGAGGTGGTTTGGAACGCGGTTATGAGTGAAGCAATACAGGACAGAAGATTTTTACACACTATGTGCTTCAACACTCAGCAGCTCCTTGGCATGGTCTACCATTTCATGACTGAGCTGTTGTTGCTCCTAGATGCTTCTACATAATAATAATGGCATTTGCGATTGACTAGAGCAGATCTAGCAGAGCAGAAATATTATATACTGGCTTGTGTCAAAGGTGGTATTCTATGACAATGTGTCAGAACGAAGGACAAAAAGGCCCCAAAAAGGTTTGGGGTAGCCATCCCGTATGTTGTAGTTTGATCACTGTATGAAACAAAGAAATTGAATTTCAAAACTGAGTTCAATACAGAACTAATGCATATGGGACAAAATGGATTAAAGTCTGGCATAGGAAATTAAGTCATTGGGGCCATCAGAGGTGAAAACTGGAACTGATGTCATTGGTGCCAGAACTGGAAATGAGGTCATCAAGACCAGAACCGGAAGTGATATCATCGGGGCCAGGCACAATATACCGTGATATCACTTTATATCTACAGTATATCTATCTACTATATTGCTCTGTAGCAGAAAATGAGAAAGAGGTAGTGCACACCGCCACCCTCTGGTCCAGCATGGAATTATCCTCATTCATGACCTTTGACTCCCTCCCTTGTGCACGTGCTTGACAAGTGCCACATTTAATATCATTGAGCTCTTCACTTCAATTCATTCCACTGCCAATGTTCCTCAATGGAGATCGTTTGGCTATCTACTTGACATTATACCAAAAGAGTGGGTTTGGTTGAAACACCAGAAATCAATAATTCAGAGAGGCGTCCACATATTTTTTGGTTAGCTTACAATGCAAAGCAACAAAAACTCAGTAACTTACACATTCGTCAAATTATTGCAGAAAAGATTCTTAAGGATTGAGATGGCAAGTTTATGCTTCTCACATCTTGCTCCTAAATACTGTTAAGAAATCTGGTAGTCCTGCTCCTGACTGGCCGTTTATCAAAAATAAAGGTAGTACACAGAGAGTGGGCAGGATGGGATGAGCTGAATAAGATCTTAATGGCCTTACATTTCAGTCAGGAAAGCCAAAATGAGCAGCCACTGATGTGGTACATAACACTCTCAATACTGAAATATACATCTCCTGTGGCTCTTCTTTATCAGCTCTTTTAACTGCATTCCTTTCAATGGTGTGTGACACACCGTTTATTTCAAATGTATATTGTGCAGTTAATAATTTTCATAAATATTTTCATATATATAGCTGAAAATTCTTGCAAGCTTACGTTGAACCCTGCATTATTGTCATAACAGTGAACATCAGAGAGTACGCACAGCACCTGCGACAACATATCGTTCACGTTTGCCACTCATCCATTGATGCCTTCGAGTGCGAATGTATAATATGATGCTACAGAAAGGTTTTTCACTTGCATCAGGTTATGTTTATTTTTAGTATGTGCGATGTGCTCTTTGCACACACAGCACACGTTTATATGTCCAATAGGATTTTCTTTATTTTGAGGAGATGTTTCGACTGTTCATTATAATTAGAAGCTTGCAAGCTGTCAAACCAGATTAACAAGAGCACCGCTTCTCTTTGCAGTCCAAAACCACTGTCCGTACTTTGAGCGCCGCCTTCATGAGGCATTGGATTGGTTTAGAAATGTGACACTCAGTGAGACATCTACTTGTTCCCATTCAACTTAAAGCAAATATCATTCATGTTGTAATGACCTCTGCATCAGGTTCAGGATGAAAAAAAAAATAGACGTAAAGTTCAGAAAAAAGTTTAGTTGAACAGTAAAGAAGAAAAAAACCACAGGGTTCATACATCCATCCTCTTCCGCTTATCCGAGGTCGGGTCGCGAGGGCAGCAGCTTGAGCAGAGAGGCCCAGACTTCCCTCTCCCCGGCTACTTCTTCTAGCTCTTCCGAGAGAATCCTGAGGCGTTCCCAGGCCAGCCGGGAGACATAGTCCCTCCAGCGTGTCCTGGGTCTTCCCCGGGACCTCCTCCCATTGGACATGCCCGGAACACCTCACCAGGGAGGTGTCCAGGAGGCATCCTGATCAGATGCCCGAGCCACCTCATCTAATTCCTCTCGATGCGGAGGATCAGTGGTTCTACTCTGAGCTTCTCACCCTATCTTTAAGGGAAAGCCCAGACACCCTGCGGAGGAAATTCTTTTCAGCCGTTTGTATTCGCGATCTCGTTCTTTCGGTCACAGGGTTGTAACACCAAAAAAAATGAACATCTTTGACTTAATATTTACAATCTCCTATACTTCTCTCATATTTGTGGCCCTGAGGGGCGACATTAAAGAAAAGCAAAACAGAAAAAGAAAAACGTAGACTTCATAACCCCACGACATAACCTTCTAGCCTAGGGGTCCTCAATCACAGTCCTGGAGGGCTGCAGTGGCTGCAGGTTTTTGTTCTAACCCAGTTGCTTAATTAGCTTGTAAGTTACTTTAACTCTGCGATGTCAGGTAATTCTCATATCCTAGATTTTCTTCCCCTTTCTAAGGATATCATCCAAATGATTTGAAGGCTGAAATGGAGGAGTAATTCTCAGTCCTTCCCTTTTTTCTCTTCACTTTCCTTCCAAGTATTTTATTAAACCCAATAGTGCATGATAAATACATCCATCCATCCATCCATTGTCTAACCCACTGAATCCGAATAGGGTCACGGGGGTCTGCCGGAGCCAATCCCAGCCAACACAGGAACCAATCCTGGGCAGGTGCCAACCCACCGCAGGACACACACAAACACACCCACACACCAAGCACACACTAGGGCCAATTTGGAATCACCAATCCACCTAACCTGCATGTCTTTGGATTGTGGGAGGAAACCAGAGCGACCGGAGGAAACCCACGCAGACACGGGAGAACATGCAAACTCCACGCAGGGAGGACCCGGGAAGCGAACCCGGGTCTCCTAACTGTGAGGCAGCAGCGCTACCACTGCGCCACCGTGCCGCCCTATGATAAATACACACGGGTGTAAATGGTAACAAGCTAAATGGAGAAATGCTGGTCTCTTTTGTCATTTGCATGTTATTGCTAATAAGGAGCAATTAAAATGAAGAATGCGGCTGTTTTAGACTAAAATAAGCAATAAGGGTTCAAAGTCTTAACAAGTGAGTCAACTAAAGTGAAGCAGTAGTGTTACTTGAGCAATAAATGCTTCTTATTAAGCCATTGGGTTGGAGCAAAAACCTGCAGGACCATGATTGAGGACCCCTGTTCTAGCCCCTTCTACCTGGAGAATTTGAACTCTCCTCCTGTCGCCTCCATCCTGGGTACCGCCCCCCTTTCCTCGTCAATAATACACCCCACCCCAACCCCACTGTCCGTCCTCCGCATAGTACCCCGCGCTCCCTCAATCGGACACAACGATCATTCCAAATAGGCCTTCAGCCTGATAAGGACGTTATAATATTATATATCTGGCTTCAGTGAGGTGCTATCTAGCTGGGTAAACTTTTCATGATCTGCACCTCAATGCATTTTGCAAGGCTTCTGTGTATGGAGAAAACGGTTGCAAATAAGATGAAAACATATTTGCTAATGGTACAAATTTTGCTACTAGTTTAATTTTGTACAAGTTTTTTAGCTCATCACTACATATACAATATCCGTTTATGCATACACAAATTCATTACAATTCCTTGATATTAAACTGTTTTTTTCAATAGTATTTTTTATTGTTAGCAGCTTAATTTAATTCATCATTGACCGTTGCATACTAATTGTATACTTTTATATCAAATTGCTACTCTCTAAGTTCAACTGCATTCTGAAAAGTATTAATCCATAGGCAAACAATGACAGTTTCATCTGGACAGGCAATGTGTGCCTTAATGGACATGAAGAGGAGGCAAAAATGGACAACATTTGGTAATAGCCCAACAGAAGTTGTTACAATTAAAAAAGCAATAAATGTGAGAAATAGAAATAACCTCACCAGAAACTGTAACTGGAGTAACGTACTATTTTCATGGAACCAAAGCCAAAGGAAATGGATGCTGTGGAGTTGTTCTCCTCTTTAGAAGTCATATTCAGTGGACAAATTACTATTTGCATCTTGTTCACTTGACACAGAATTTCAGATTATCAGCAAAGGCTAAAGTGGTGCCTAGCATATGAAATCTAAGTAGATATGACAGATTCAGTTTATACTGTAATTTATTTCCCCATATTCAGATGCAAGACTGCTTGACACATTCAATAATAAAAACAACCAGCTGTATGCAGATTATTCCAATAAGGTATGTCTCCATTCATATCAGTGGTAAAATGCAGCATTTTTTGAGAGAAATTGCCCCCAGATTTAATATGTGCCACATGCTGTATATTAGGTTTGTTTTTTTTTAATGTTAATATTTTTTGGCCCTTATCCTTATTGAAAATGTGAGAGAGAGCGCTGCAGAATGCTGATGTAGTAATTGTAAATTTAGATATCAGCAATAGAGTTGGTTTGGAGAAAATGGTGAAGAGCTGTTGCTTAGGTGACATGTTAAGTGCAGAAAGAGGTGTGGGCACCACAGTGATAGCAAGGGAGAGAGGTGTTAAACCACTTCTGATGTTGATAATGATGATGATATCACTATGGGAAGATACTAAACATTAACCAAGACAAACTGTTCCTCATTCCTAATAAAGTTCATTTAGAGTGGAGATATCTTGAAATTTCTGATTCACAAGATAATAGAATCTTATGACACTAAAAAAGAGCAAACAACAAAAGGATATGATCAAAGTGTAACATATGATATTATGTATCTTGAATTTCAGAAAGCTTATGATCAGGTGAGACATGAGAGGTTGGGCATCAAACTAAAAGAAGTGGCAATTCAGGGTGATGTTTGTAGATGGGTGCAGAATTGACTCAGACACAGGAAGCAGAGGGTGATGGTGCAAGGAACCTCTTTAGAATTTGCTGATGTTAAGAGTGGTGTTCCACAGGGGTCACTGCTAGAGCCACTGCTATATATATAAATTATTTGGATAGGAATTTAATTAACAAGCTGGTTAAATTTGCAGATGATACCAAGATAGGTGGATTGGCAGATAATTTGAAATCCATTGAATCATTACAGATGGACTTGGACAGCATACAGGATTGCGCATTGCGATTTGTGGCAAATTAAATTTAATGTAACTAAACGTAAAGTATTACATATTCATTCATTCATTTTCTACTGCTTATCCAAAGTTGGGTCGCAGGGGCAACAGTTGTAGCAGTGAGGCCCAAACAACCTTTTTCCCAAGCAAATTTGCCAACCCATACTGTGGCTTCCCAAGGTGTTCCCAGTCCACCTGAGAGATATAATCCTTTCAGGGAGCCCTAGGTCATCTCCATGGTCTCCTACTAGCTGGTAGTACCCTTAAATCTTCCATAGGGAGGCATCCATATCAGATGTCTGAACCATCTCAATTGGCTCCTCTTGATGTGAAAGGTCAATGGCATTTCCCAAATGTTAGCTCTTCTCTTCCCTATCTCTAAGGGTGAGCCCAGTCAGCCTGTGGTGAAAGCTTAATTTGTCCACTTGCACCTGCAATCTTATTCTTTCGGTCATTACCTAAAGCTCATGAACCTAGGTGAGGGTAGGGACATAGATCGACTGGTAACTCGAGAGCTTCACCTTCTGACTCAACTTCTTCTTCCCCACTACATATTTTTATAGCGACCACATAACTAGACTCGCCACCCCAATCCATCTGTTGATCTCACTCTCCCTTTTCCCCTCACTTGTGAACAAGACCCTGAGGTAATTAAACTCCTTCACTTGACAAAGAAACTCATCTCCCACTCAGAGAGGACAGTCCACCTTTTTCCTAATGAGGGCTCAGGGCCATCTTACAAGCATCATAGGCCCCTGGGCAAAAGTATTGCGCTGGGGCCCCTATTTTGACAGCAAAACAGAAACATACATAGGTGTCAGAAACATACTGGGCCCACAGCCAGGGCCCATTGTGCCCATATGTTAAGACCATGTTCTCAGATTTGGAGGTGCTGATTCTCATCCCTGCTGCTTGACAAACCACCTCAGAATCCCAGATTAGAACATGAGTGCAGCCTCAGTCACACACTAGTTCAGATGGGACGGAAAAGTGTGAGGTTTTCTTATGATGGCTGGAGTGCCAATCTTGCCACCAGCCCCAAAGTTTTCCCTGCAGGTTGGATAGCCTACCTGAAAGGGCTGGATGCTGGTTAACATCATACCCAGGACAGAACAAGGTTAAGGGCCTTGCTCAAGGGTCCATTAGAGTGGAGTCACTCCTGGCGTTTACCAGATTTGAACCAGCAACCTTTCGATTGCCAGTGCAGATCCCTAGCCTCAAAGCCACCACTCTGCCCTGCTGCTTCAGGAGTTTCCTGTGCTAACTATACGTGGAACGCCTCCTTTTCAGCCTGATGGCATCCCTCTCCCCTGGTGTCTACCATTGGGTCCTTGGATTGCCACCTCGAGAGGCCCCTGTGGCCTTCAGGATGCAGCTTGTTGCAGTCACTTCCACAATAAAGGCTTCTGGGATGCAGGGAAAGCCCTTGTAGTTGAAAGTCTTCTGGGCAGGGGCCTCCCCTAAACATTCCCAGGCAACTGTCACAACTCATTTGGGCTTTATATGTCTCTCTATGCACCTCCCTCGCCATCTGAGCTAACTCACCACCAGGTGGTGATCAGTCGACAGCTCTGCCTTTCTTTTATCCCGAGTGTTCAGAATATATAGCCACAAATCCGATGATATGATTATGAAATTAATCATAAATCTTTGCCCTAAGGCACTCTTGTGCCAAGTACACTTATGAGCCAAGTTATATTCAAACATGGTGTTTCTTATGGAAAAACCATGTCTAGTGCAAAAAGTATTATAAAACACTGCTCAGGTATAGATTACTGACCCCTGTGGTACACCACTCTTAACATCAGCCAATTCTGATGAGGTTCCTCACACCTCTCCAGGTGTCTCCATCATGACCCACATGGGCGTCTTCTACCAGAACCATAGAGTCCCCAGCTCTGTAACTCCAAGACAGCCTGGTAGTCCCAACTGACATTTGGTACATAAGTACATAAGGCACTCAGAGTCCTCCCCTCCACAACCTTTTGCCTTACAGAGGCAACACTCTCATTCTCCAGAACAAACTCCAAAATGACATTGACGAGGCAGGGACTCAATAAGACGCTCGCTCCTGACATGACATTTTACCCCTGAACAGCCTAATTCAAGGTGTTTGGTTATAAAACCAAGCGAATAACTGGATGTGAGCCTAGCTATACTGTATCTACAGTAGTTGGTATGTCTCCGCCTCACCCACCAACTCCAGCTCCTTCACCCTAAGATAGATAGTATTTCATGTCCTGATGTTAATGTTGTTATGTGTCTGGGTTCCAGTCTGCCAAGGCCTCTGCCTTTGATCACCTCCCAGGTCACATTGCCGCTGGCTCCTATTCCTCCTGCAGGTGATGGGTCCACAGGAGGACGTATTACACATAATACAGTAAGTAATAATATTTTGTTTCAAATACACAAAGGGAGGTCTTAAAATCAAAATAACACCTTATGAGAAGGATTTAGGAGTCATAGTGGACTCAGCACTATCAAATACAAGACAGAAGGCTAACAGAATGTCAGGTTCTACAGCATCCTGATGAATACAAAATCAAGGAGGTCCTGCTTAAGCTTTGTAACACACTGGAGAGGCCTCATCTGGAGTTTTGTGTGTAGTATTGGTCTCCAGGCTACAAAAAGGACATAGCAGCACTAGAAAAAGTCTGAAGAAGAGCAACTAGGCTTATTACTGGAGGGGAAAAATTGTGAGGAAAAATTAAAAGACTTCAGCCTCTTCAGTTTAAACTAAAGGGGATTAAGAGATGACATGTGTAAAGGATGGCATGCAGAAACTGGCATCCCGGACAGGTTTGAACAAGACTTCTTATCTGGCAGGGATGCCAGCGCAATAGGACAGGTTGAAGATGATCATTGATGAATATTTTCTCCCCAGTATGTTAGACGGCAGCCCACATGGGTAAAGATTCCTACACAGATGCCCGTAGGGCATGTAGGTCCTGTGGCCCCATGTGGCAGCTCTGTTGGGATCTGTGGGCGCCGCCAGGGGAAGCCAATGGGATTCACAGCTCCTACTTATGGAACTTTAAGCCTTAGCACCGGAAGTACTCCCAGGTCCAATATAAAAGAAGCTGCTCACCTGGGAGTAGTGGAGGAGAACAAAGGAGAGTGAAGAAGAATTATGTTGGTTTATTTCACTTTTGAGGCCTTTTTGCAGGGTATTTTACGCAAAGAAACCTTTTGTTTATACTGGGACTTGGGTCTGTGAGGTTGTGTCTGAGATTTGGGGTGCTGGAACCCCTCACTAGTGGTCACACATGATTTATGTGTTTAAAATTATGAAGGAAATTAGAACAGAGGATTGAGACTTTAAATGTGTTTAACAAGAACATAGTTGGAAACTTGTTAAGGGTAAATTTCACACAAATATTAGGAGGTTTTACTTCATTCAGTGTCACACACATGCCACTGGGAGGCAGCTAAAGGGCCTGAATCATAGTAGTTTCATGCCAGACCAGGGGGTGGTGAGGTGCACTGACTTTCTCTCTCAATCCTCTGCAGATCGTGCATGTTAAATCCCCCACGGTTCCGGCACCAATGATGACATCACTTCTGGTTCTAACCAAGATGATGATGTCACTTCCGGTCCAGATGATATCACTTCCACTTCCGGTCCCGATGGTTGGCCTTTAAAGCCACCATCTTTACAGCCTTAAATCAGTTCTGTTTTGGACTGTGACCTGTGAACAACTCACAAGAAATTACCCATTTGCAGGCAGGGCATAACATACAGGTGTCTGCCCCAAACCCATTTGATGTCTCTGGTTCATTATAATGACAACAGAGAACCATAAACACTTGGAATAAGCTACAAAATAGCACGGTAGACAGTTGGACTGTAGGGTTTTTCAAAACTAGACTTGATGTTATTGTGGAAGCATTAAGTACATAGGACTGGCGAAGTTTGTGTAGCTGAACTGTCAGTTCTCACCTGGATTGTTCTAATGGAAGTTTTTCTATTTTGTTATTATACTGATACTGATCAACAGAAAAAGACTTTAATGGCAGAGTAAAGCTAGGTTTTTGCGATGTGGTTTAAATGAAGTACAGTTATAAAGCACAAAATAATAAATCTTAAAAGCATTCATCACCTTTAAAATGTCCCCCCTAAATCATCACAGGTGCACCCAATTAGTTTTAGAAGTCACAGAATTAGTTCAAGTGGAGATCACCGGTCTGGGGTTTCAGTTGATGGGCGTAGCAATGCTCCTTATTTAAAAAGTCCAGCTTGTCACTATGGTGGCCTAACCTACACAATAAAGACAAAAGAAAATTTGAATAGGAGGTTTTTGTTTGTTTTTTGAAGAAACTCTCCAAATCATTAATTATCCCATGGTATTCATTTAAATCAATCATAAAGAAATGAAAAGAGTATAACATAGCTTGATCTCTACTTAGAGCAGACCGTCCACAAAAAGTGAGTGATCATGCAGGAAGAGGACTAGTGAGGGCGAGCTTTAAGAACTCTGAAGGCATTTCAGACCACAGCGGCTAAGACTTGAGAAAATGTGCAGGCAACATGGGTGCTTCACCAAACACAGCTTTAGGGGAGATTGACCGAGAAAGCCACTGTTGAAAAAGGCAGAGTTTGCCAGAAGGCAAAAAGAGCTTTATCTGAAAATAGGATCTATGATCTGATGAGACCAAAAATTAGTTTTTTTGGGCTCAATACTGTACATTATCAAAAATACACTATCCCCACCATGAAACGAGGGGTAGCAGCATCATACTGTGGGGATGCTTTTCTGCAGCAGGTCCTGGAAGGCTTGTGAGGAGAAAATGAATACAGTAAAACAGGGAACGCCTGGAGGAAAATCTGATGTAGTCTGCAAGAAACCTGTCACCTTGGAAGAAGATTTGTTTACTAGCAAGACAACAATTTCAAGCATAAAGCCAAAGCTACACAGGAATGTCTTCAAAACAGCAATGCCAATATTCTAGAGTGACCAAGTCAGAGTCCAAATTTCAATCCAACTGAGAATTTGTATCCAGACTTGGAAAAGGCCATTCACTTATGATTTCCATGCAACCTGAGAGACCCTAAGCAGTTTTTCAAAAATGGCAGTGTCCAAATGTACTGCAGCTGACAGAGAGATCTTTGCACAAAGCTGCCTTGGTTGCCATCTACTGCAGTAAGTACTGACTTGAAGGGGGCAATACTTGTGCAATCAATTATTTTGTGTTTTATAATTATAATTAATTTAGATTACTGTGCAGAGATCTGTTTTCACTTTGACGTTAATCAATCATCCTGTTGATCAGGGTTAAAAAGGTCAAGTTAAGTCCACTGTGGTTGAATGCTGTATAACAACAAAATGTGAAAACCTCCAAGGGGGTGACTACATTTTATAGGCAATGGAATTATTGGATAACAGTTTTTTTCTCTTTCAAATTTCAAAGCTTTATGATAAATATGTAATGACACATTGTTACATTCTACAGAAATACAAATAACATGACAATCTCAAACCCACTTATTCCAATTTTGGCGGCCTAACCTGGCAACACAAGGGCCCATTCATACACTCCCCCATATAGGGCCAGTTTAAAATGGCCAATGCTGCTAACATGCACATTTTATGGGGATACAGGAGGAAAATTAGAGGACCTTGAGGAAAACCCATGCATACACATCAAGAAACTGCAAGCTCCACATAGATAACCTCGAGATGCAGGGTGCATACTGTGACGACAAGAGGGCGCCAGAGAGCCTTAAACCACTGTACCATCAATACAACACACTTTAATAGAATAAAATGATAGATTTTTATTCTTCTTCCAGGCACTTTATCTCACTCCTTCCTCTATAAGAAAACAGTAATATATAAGAAATATTCAATACTTTACAATTCCTCTCCCTTCTCCACCTCCGCTGAGTTTTTCCCTCTGCCTTTCGACTCTGACTCCCCGAGCCATTGAAGTGAGATCTATTTAAAGAGAACCCGGGAGCACTTGTGGTGATGTAATGTGGCCTGCTGGAAGTTTTTCCAGGTTATATCTAAGCAATGGAGGTTCTCCCCTGGGAGCTCCCTCTATTGTTCCCCCAGGGATCCCTACAGGGCTGAACTTCTGGACTCCAGTTCCCATGCAGTCCTGCGGGTGTCCAGATTGGGACTTCATAAGAGGGATACTGCCACCTAGAATGTGGGGGATGAACTGCTCCCCTGTCGGTTTCTGCAGTCTTTGGGCATCTTGATCAGGGCAGGAACAGTAAAGTGTCCCAGCCAGGTATTCCCCCCACTTATTCCATCCTTCCATAATGGCGTCTTGGCCAGGTAAGGAATCCACTTCCATCCTGGACGGGATGCCCATCCATCCTCTGGGGCATTTACAATACCTAGAACAGGGGTCCTCAATCACGGTCCTGGAGGGCCACAGTGGCAGAAGGTTTTTGCTCCAACGCTTTAGCTGTCTCGCTCGTTAAGATTTTGAACCCTTATTGCTTATTTTATTCTTAAACAGCTACATTCTTGGTTTTTATTTGCTCCTAATTATCAATAACATGCAAATGACTAAAGAGACCAGCATTTCTCCATTTAGCTTGTTACCATTCATACCTGTGTGTATTTATCATGCACTATTGGGTTTAATTAAATACTTGGAAGGAAAGTGAAGAGAAAAAAGTGAGGGACTGGGAATTACTCATCCATTTAGCCTTCAAGTCATTTGGATGATATCCTTAGAAAGAGGATAAAGCACTAACAAGCCATGAAATTGAATTATTGGCAAGAATTGCTTTCTAATTAAACAACCGGGTTAGAACAAAAACCTCCAGGACTGTGCTTGAGGACCCCTGACTTAGAATAATGGACCCATAAGGCATCAGCAATACCCCCAATTGAACCAACCATAAATCAAAATGAAATGGTTAAAGTAAAATGAAATTTTCTGTCAAAAGCAATATTCATGTACATATAGTTAAAGTATTGAAAAGCTCAATGCATTCATCTGAACTAAAAATATTACAGCAATCAGAGTAACACAAAATATAAAAAAACAGTACATGGTGCCAAACGCTCTGATGGGTTCTAGTAATAACCTGACAAGACTAACCTGGATTAGAACATCAGATGAGAACATGCCATCCAGCCCAAAAAAGATGGCCAATCCTAATTTAGAACGGGAGTCTGTTGTTGGTGTTTTAGCATACAACCTTTAAAGATAAAACTCCATGGTGACATTTAAAACTTTCTGTTCTTCTGCTCTGCAGTTATTCCACTTAATATTTGGCTAACTGAAGTCCTCTAGAACTGTACTATTCCCAAATAATCTTGTTTCATCCATTTAAAGCAGAGGCACATTCATACTCTCATTTACATAAATAGCAAGCCCTCCATCTTATAGATTTTGCTTGTCTTCTTTACATGAAAGCTTTATGGTAAAATTTGAAATGATTTGCTATGCTCACCTGCTCCTAAGGGAGCCCACCTGAAAATAAACTTGCACCCAAGAGAGAAAAAACTCAAATAAACACCACAGTGCAGAAAAAAAGAGAAGAGGCTCTAAAACAACAAAATGTGCTCGAAATAGTAATTGAAATGTTGAGCAAAAACACAAACAAAGGGGGCAAAATGATCCAAAATTTAAAAAGGATACCGTCTGGCAATTCCAAAAAGACTCAAAGATTAGATATGATTAGATTTTGATTTGATTTGCTTTATTAATTACCAAAGGGTTGATCTCACTACTCCTCCAGAGCTATTCTGAATAATGTAAATGGCCATTGACCTCACCTGGAGATATAGTCAGAGGGTGAAAGGAGCACTTTGAGGGTCTCCGAAATCTTTGAAGAAGTGGAGTCAAGGGACTCAGTGGAGGACTCACTCATCACTGGAGCTGAGGTCACTGAGGTAGTTAAAAAAAGGTGGTGAGGCTCTGGTGGTGGATGTCAGTATTCAGTATTCACAATGAATTCCTGAAAGTTCTGAATGTTGTTGGGCTGTCTTGGCAGACACATCTCTTCAACGTTGCGTGGATCACTGAGCCAGTGACTCTGGATTGGTAAACTGGGGTAGGAGTTCCCAACTTTAAGAAAGGGGGATCACACTCTTTAGCTTCAACAGGGAAGGCCTATGGCAGTATTCAGAAAAAAAGGGTCCAGCTGTTGGTCAAACCTCAGATTCTTGTGGAACAATGTGGAGTTCATTCTGGTTCCATAATACAGGACCAGCTTTTTATTCTAATAAGGAGGGTTTATGGCAGTATTCTAAACCAGTTTCACGGACATACAACCACATTCTTCAGGATGACCTATGGGGGATGCTTCAGGAGTATGGAGTACCAGGACTGTTGTTGACAGCGGCTGAAATAAAGATCATCACCTCCAATGTCGGAGGTCATAGTTCTTCAACTGAAAATGGTAGCGTGCCTTCTAAAGGTTGGGAAGGAAGGTACTACCTCAAGTAGAGGAGTTTGAGTATCTCGGGCTCTTGTTCACGAGTAAGGGAAGAAGGGAGCAGGTGATCGATAATCAGACTTTGTACCAGTTAGTCATGGTGAAGAGAGAGTTGAGCCTAAAGGCAAGCTTTCAATTTACAGGATAATCTACGATCCCGCCCTCAGCTATGGCCACAACCTTTGGGTTATTACCAAAAAACAGATTACGGATACAAGTGGCAGAGATGAGCTCCCTTTGTAGGGTGTCTTGGCTCAGAAGTACAGATATCGGGGAGGATCTCAAAGTGAAGACATTGCTCCTCCGCAACAGATAGAGCCATTTGAGGTGGTTAGGGTGCTTCCCTCGGTAACTGTTTCAAGCATGACCAACCAGGAGGAGACACACTGGAGAGATTGTATATTTCAGCTGGCCTGGGAATGCCTCAGTATCCCCCCCAGAGGAGCTGGAGGTGGTGGAGGGGAAAAGAGATGTCTGAGCAAATTTGCTAAAACTACTGGCCCTGCAAACTGGACTAAGATAAGCAGAAAATGGCTGGATGAAAAAATGGCAGAAAATGACTGGGTGTATTGGGCCACTGAAGTAAAGTGACGAAACCCCCATGGTGGCATGACACAGTGACCACATAGGCGCCTGCAACAATTGAAGAATTAGGATTGAGAGTGTAGAATAAAAAGTAAAGTACATTTATTGGTTTGAGAATGTCAAGTTATTTCATATCAGTCAGTCATTATCCAACTCGCTATATCCTAACACAGGGTTCCGGGGGTCTGCTGGAGCCAATCCCAGCCAACACAGGACGCAAGACAGGAACAAACCACGGGGCAGGGCACCAGCCCACCACAAGGCACACACACACACTAGGGACAATTTAGGATCACCAATGCACCTAACCTGCATGTCTTTGGATTGTGGGAGGAAACCCACGCAGACACTGGGAGAACATGCAAACTCCACGCAGGGAGGACCCAGGAAGCGTACCAGGGTCTCCTAACTGCAAGGCAGCAGCGCTACCACTGTTCCACCATGCCGCCAAGTTATTTATATTTCTATAAAATGCAACAATATCTTGTTAAATATTTATGATAAAATCTTGAGGTCGAAAAGAGTAAGCCATTATTTAATAAAGTACATATAAAATGCTATAAATACACTTAGGAACAATTTTGTGTTTAAAAACAGGATACGGACAGTTAATGACTAACACAGAAATCTAGTTAAAATGTCCGCTCTCAGATACAGAACAGGCTGCCATTGTTCCCATTCATTCTCCTTCATTTAGACTTAAACTATTATAAATAATTCACAGCTTACTTTGTAAATGTAGTGTCCTGGAGGATGTTACATTTTATTTAGAGTTAAACTCTATTTATATTATTTAATATGTTGCTTGGATCTGACACAATAAAACAGTACAATGTGAAAATGGCCCTAAGATACTAACCTTCTCTAATATAAATTCTACTTTAATGGTTTTACAAGTTTTTCAAGGAATTTGGAATTAATAGGAATTTTAAAAGCCTGAATCATTTTCTCACTACGAAAATGAATTTAATGTACCGATTTTTTTAAGCAATTATGATAATTTCAGGAATACCAGATAAAAGGAAACCTAACACACATTATGCTTTAGAAAGTTTGAAGAGTTTCCCATCACTGCCCTCAGCCTCGGAATCACTACAGTAATGCACCGTAATTCCTATAACTGTGTAGCTGTAATGATGATAGATGAGTAAGTTCAATCCACACTGATTGTCACTCAACATTCTCTGCCAGTTCTTCACCTCCCAGGTGCATTCGGGACTCTGATGATTTGCATAAATGATGCAAGTCTCTGTGGATTCCCACAGGTCATTTAATTTTCCTTCCATGTGAAAAAAAAAAAGAACTGCATGTCTCTTTTCATAAGCCTGTGCCTTAGAATACCATCCAATCTGCAAATGTAAAATTGTCCTATTTAATATTAATCTAAATTAAGGGTATTGGTTCATGCCAGCTCAATTTCTTTTTTGCTACTTCTGCCGTTACTGTCTGTTCTCCTTCTGACTAAAATCAATCTTCACTTGTATTCAGCCTCTCAAAGGCTACCTGCTGCTGTATTTTATGTTCAGGACAGTCCATCACATTATGCAGCTTCTCAGCTCTTCTCGTTTAGTTACAATAAGGTAAAACTAACTAAAAAGAGGGTATGCCATGTTGTCTTCTGTCCTCTTTCCCTGGTTCTAACAGAGTGTACTTAGTTAGTATGTACTTATGAACGGTGTTAAAACATATTCCTGAAGAGCATAAAAGTAAATATCACAATATAAAAACATACTTAACTTTTTTGAAAAACTTACTGTACAATATGCATGTCTGAATCTCCATGTTTAAGGTTTTAATGTAGTCATTTGTGACCAATAGGGGGTGCCACTGAGCCTCAGGCAAAGGCACAGTATCACCCAACACAGTCCCAGGATCAAATAAAAGATTTTATTTGACACCACTCAGTTTCCTAAAGAACACAGCCAAAATACACAAGTACAAAAAAGTATTAATTTCACTCTCTCCTTCCTTCCTCCAAGTCAGTGTCACCTGCTGCCTTCCCACTCTAACCCCTCCAGATGAGGCATTGGGTTAATTTTAAGCTGGGGCTGGGAATGTGTCTGGTGCCACAGTATGTCCCCTTGGAAGCACTTCAGGGTCATATGGAAACCAGGTAGGTCCCTGATCCTACAGTGCCCTATAACGACATCCTGGGGCTCAGACAGGGTTGTTCTTCTGGGCTCAAATTCCCATGTAACCCTCCTGGTGTCCAAAACAGGGATGGCATGGGGAAATAACTTCCACCTATCATATTGGGAATGGAGCTGCTCCTGGTGCTGGACCATCTTTTATATGACTACAGCCAGTCAAGAAGGTGTTTCCTCAGCCAGCTAGTGTGGTCTGCCATCTGGGCAAGAAATCATCCTACACCCCATCCAGGATGCCTGTCTTTTCTCTTGGGCACTTACACAAGAAAACATGAAATTTTCCTCCTATAATGCATTCAATAAGAGACAGAAATGAAATAAAACAAACATTAGGTTAAAATTTACACATGAAATTCTAAATAATTCAAAACATCTTTTGAAAAACATCTGTTAAACATACATTAAACCTAAAATGGGTATATGAGACATAAGAAAAAAATCTGTCCTTCTGGACGTTATGTCTGTATTATCTCTGGTATTCCTTATTAAAAAGACACATGGCACTGGGGGAGTAAGGAAATTTGGAGCGATGTGTATGGGTTTTCAGAGCAACTAATATCCCTGATTTATTGAGGTTAAGTTCTCTGTGTAGTGGATGTCTACACATTTGTCAAATCATTGAAGTCAGCCCCAATAACTTTATCTGCACCTTTGGTAATCTAGTGGAGCTTTGTAAAATGTTGGTTTGTCGGTCTGCTAAACCAGGCAATGAAGCCGAAAAAGATAACAGACTGGATTACACTACAAAAAAAGGACAACATAAGGTCCTTGTCCACTTTAAAACGTCTGAGTCTCAGGATGGAAAATAAGCGCTGATTGTATTTGAGAGTATATGTTTTTACTTTCTCGTATACATGGTATATAGAATATATAAATTTGACCTCGAGGTTTTGATGAATCTTGACATGTTAGACTTTTCTGAGTTCGAAAATACCATTTTTGAAATTATGTCCGTCTGTGTGTCTGTGTGTTAACATGATAATTTGAAAACGTTTTGACCTAAGTCAATGAGATTTTGTACACCTGCTTTATATCAAAAATAAGGAATCCTATCAACTTTTGGGCCAGTTCCAACAACCGGAAGTGGTTCTTAAGAAAAACAGCTCCACAACATAATTCTGCCACTACCATGCTTCACCATTGCATGGCTTTGTACAGGTGATAAGTGGTGCCTGGTTTCATCCAGATATGATGCTTGAAACGAAGGCCAAACAGTTCAGTCTTGGTTTCATCAGTCCAGAGAATCTTGTTTCTTATAGTCTCAGAGTCATTTAAGTGCCTTTATGCCCACACAAGGCAGACTGTCATGCATCGTCTGGCCACTCTGCCATAAAGAAGAGATTAATGGAGTGTTGCAATGGTGGTTGTCCTTCTGGATGTTTCTGTAATCTCTTGGCCACTAATCTTATCAAGGCCTTTCTTATCTCGATTGTTCAGTTTGACCAGCAAACAAGCTCTAGGAAAAGTTGCCATTATTCCAAACTTATTTCATTTAGGAATTATGGAAGCCAATGTGCTCTTGGGAACCTTTAATATTCCATCCATCCATTATCCAACACACTATATCCTAACTACAGGGTCATGGGAGTCTGCTGGAGCCAATCCAGCCAACACTGGGCGCAAGGCAGAAAACAAACCCTGGGCAGGGCGCCAGCCCACCATAGACCTTTAATGTTGCAGGATTTTTTTTGTAACTTTCCTCAGATCTGTACCTTCTCACAGTCTTTTTTGTAAGCCGTGCAAGCAATTCCTTCAACCTTATGACTTGATTTTTGCTCTGATACACACTATCAGCTGTGAGACATGTATGTGCCTTTCTTGATCACAGCCAATCAATTCAATTGACCACCGGCGGACTCCAAACCACATGTAGAAACATCTTGATGTGATCAATAGAATGAGATGCAACAGAGCCAGATTTCAAATATCAAAACAAATGGTCTGAATAATTGACTTATTTGTGATATTTTTGTTTTTTATTTTAAATAACTTTGCAAAAAATCATAAAAGCCTGTTTTTACTTTGTCAGTCTTGAGTATTAAGTGTTGTGTAATGAGAGAAAAAATATTATAAAAAAATATTATAAAAAATAAATGAAACAATTTTGGCACAAAATGTGAAAGATGTGAAGCAAGCGGTGCTTATCTAGGAGAGTACTACCGCAGAGAGGGGGCTCTTAGTGATTTCTAAGCAAAGACAGGACATCTCTGCTGAGGGATGAATCGTCAGTGGGTATTGACTTTTTATGCCATCACTATACCTTTTTCAGCTATATAAAGGTACTAAAATTATTATCAAAAACTATTGGATTCTTAAACATACCATACATACCAGTGGTTCATTTTACTTTAAATTATGTGTCTTATGATTTAAATCACAGTAGTATTCCTTCAATGTCATTTTATTATTAAGTTTGAAATGCATTTCCATAAAATAAGTAATAAAGCATTATACATTCTTTGCCTATTTCTTTTAATTGACATTTCCTGTACAGAATTCAACTTACATAAAAAATTAGGTAATGAATGCTGGTAGGAATGAAACTGCACCTGTACTGTATTCCTTGCTTATAACCAATATGTCTTGGGCTTCTTTGGCTTTCTTCTATGGTATACCAGATGTCGTGAACTAGGAGTCCCAAGCACAGACTCCAATGCATGCAGTCCAATAATGCCCACTAGAGGGGGATATCACTGTCAAACCCTAGCTAGTAATAAGGGAAAGCACCAAATCTTTATAAAATCAAAGATTAATTTATTACAAAAGATATTCCAATCACAATGAAGCTCTGTGGAGCATAAATGCAAAAATGGAATTGCTTGTAACAAAGGCAATCCAAGTTGAACAAAATCCCAATACTAAATCCAAACAGAGTGACGGAAAGAACCAGAAAAGGGTTAAAATTTCAAAATATACAAAAGGCATAAGCACAGCAAAGCAAAATAACTCACCAACTTCAGAGTGCATTTACAATGAACCACCAGTAACTGTAAAAGACCTTCTGAATTTAGAAGACCGAGAACGGTTCCTGGCAGTGAGAGAGTAGGAGGTAAGTGGCTTGAACCTGTATATATACCCCTTCAGTAACCATGATGGAAATATTAAAACAAGAGAAATATGGTACAATATAAAGGATATCTATTCATCTTGTATTAAAATGCAGTTTCACTCCTAATATTCATTACAGTATGATCCTAATACATAATGTACAAAAACAGCTTAAGAGAAGCCACTTCTTTGGGGGAGTCACTGATGACTGAAGTTCCATTTGGTGGAGCACAGAAGGAATTGTTCTTGACACACAGTAGATGTCTGTGCTGTGGACTTCCATGTTGAGGGGTCTTAAACACCTACACATTTAAAATATTTAGTAAGCTATTTGTAATTAATACCAGGTATGGATAACAACCAAGTGAATTATTTGCTTTTAAATTAGGCCAGAGGTAGGCAAACTCAGTCCTGGAGGGCAGTGGCTGCGGGTTTTTGTTCCAACCCAGTTGCTTAATTAAAAAAAACAATCCTTGTCAATTATTTAATTTCATGGCTTGTTAGTGCTTTAACTTTGCCATGTCAAGTCATTCTCATATCCTAGATTTATTTTTTTTCCTTTCTAAGGATAGCATCTAAAACATTCTAAAACAGATGAGTAATTCTCAATTCTTCACTTTTTTCTCTTCACTTTCCTTCCAAGTATTTAACTAAACCAAATAGTGCTCGTTAAATTCATATAGGCATAAGTGGTAAGAAGCGAAATGAAGAAATGCTGGTTTCTTTTGTCGTTTGCATCTGATTTCACAATCAGTAATATTTCATTTCTGGTTACAACGGTCAGGGACAATGCTTTATATGAGAGTAGGGAGTATGAGCGACTAACTGCTCCAGGAGAATGCTGGTGAGAGAAGGAAGCAGGATGGTGGCAGGGACACAAGCCAGTTGATGGTTGAGTGCGCTTGCTGGAGGGTCCCTTCTCTCGTTGAGCAGACCGTAGAGGGTGAGCAGAGGAGTCATTTTTGGTGGATGCACTGAGGCATAAAATTCTTTTAATGGATACATCCTGACTTTGTCGTAACCTTTGATTTTAACAATTTAAATTATTTCTTTATTTATTCATTTATTCAATTTTGTCCTCCACGAACAGATTCTTTTATTGTAGTGTTTATTTATTTATTTAAAAGACTGCACAGCAGTTTTGCACATTGGTTTGATTTTGTCTGAAATTGAAAATACATTTTCACATTTGCACCAATCTTACTGTTCTGTGTCCTCATTTGCCCAGTCCATCCTCTGTTTATGGCACAGGGTCAATAGGCATATGTCAGCTGCAAGAAACCCAGGCATTACTGTGACATGGTATAATCTTCCTTTCTATCTATTTCTAGGTATGTGTTATACAGCACACATTGGAAATAATACATATCTTTAAATCTAATTCCTTGCTTCTCTTTTCGACTGTACTTCCAGCACAGTGTGTTTTGTTTTCTTATAATGCAGCCAATGACTCCCTTACTTGCACTGATACCCCCATGCTTCAGTACCTAATGTGGTAATAAATATATTCATTTGGGTCATCTACAATGATTGTTGGGCTTTGCTTTTTTGTGGTAATTTATGAAATTAAGGTGACATTAGTGACATGGAGTCTACATTTAAAAAAGGGTTTATTTAAAAATAAAAAACAGAAAGATGGTAGAGTAAACAGCATTGAAAATTACAGAAAGGAAAAAACATTTAGCAGGCTAAAAACAGATGATCACAATATAATTCAATTGTGCTGGTTTACAGAGAAGAGTCCCATAATTTCATTTTATCTATTTTTGCCTTAGGAGACTTTCCGGTTTTATGGCATTCAAAAGAAGCATGGCTCTCTGCTTCAGTATTCCCATGGGAAATATCTGCTATTTGACTGTGCTGCGGTAATTTGAGACTTAAATAAAAACTGATAGGTGGCATCACGATCATATTACTTTAAATATGTACATTACAGGCAAACATTATAGAATTATAATGCTAAAACTGTACATTTTATAAAACGATTACACAAAAATTAGAACTAAAATATAAATTAGAGCTGAAAAACAAACGTTTGTTAATGCTTTATAATAATTTTCAGTAAAAACCTTTACAGTGGATATGTATATTTCAACTTTAGGCATAGCATTGAAAAAAGTGAAAATTACTGTACAAAGTCTATTAGTGTTAAAGAAGGGCAAAACACAAATTTGCCATAGTTATGTAAAGTACAGTTTATCTTGGGTTGAGGCTGAATCTTGGTACTGTATGCTCTTTTTTTTCTTTGTATTTCTATTTTTCTTTTTGTTTTCTCTGGATTCATCTTGAAGTAAATTTTATCAGTTATGTTATTTTTTCGTTGATCGAGTAATATGCTATTGTAATGTTCCGCTTTTCAAAAGTAAAATAAAAATAGAAAGGAATAGAATATACAGCTCATAAATTGTAATGAACGACCCTGCTGATTTCGCTTCACCTCAACATGTGGACATGTTTGGGAACTTCTATGAACTCATTGAAGAAAATGAGAAATGGAGAAACTGAATAGTCTTGAGTGGAATATATAATGGTAATGTGGTCTTCCGAGATCCCTGAGGGTAAGGTAAATGTCCGCCAACTGGTCTGGACTAATTATTGTGGCATAAAAGATAAGTGTGGGCAAGATGTTCCACAAAGTATTCTCCTTACTCCCTACCTCTTTGATTTTTCTAGGCCTTTAGCACCATTCCACCTCATTGACTGAGGAAAAAGCTGAAGGCTTTGCATCTTGATGCCCCCACAATCTCCTGCTTAATGGACTACCTGACCAAAAGACATCAGCTTATGAGGCTGAGGGACTGTGTGTCAGAAATGTTGGTGTGTAATACTGGAACACCTCAGGCACCTCTCCGGTCTCCCTCGCTGTTTACTTTGTACACTACAGACTTCTAGTACAGTAAGAGTACTTGCCATTTACAGACATTCTCGAATGACTCCTCCATCAGGAGGCTTATGGAGGACTTCTTCGTACAGCTCAAAATCAGCAAGACAAAAGAGCTGGAAGAGTTGGTGGTGGAGTATAATAGGTTTGATATCATTATGTGTGTCATTTAAGTCAAGAGAGGCTATGGTTTATCTCTATAATGTACTATTAAGGAATCGCCTGGGGTACTGGGTACAGTTTTGGTCACCCTATTACAAAAAAGACATTGCAGCACTAGGGAATGTCCAGAGAAGAGTTACTAGGCTTATTCTGGGAATAAGAGATATGAGCTATGAGGAAGCCTGGAGGATATGAGCCATTTCAGTTCACATAGAACAGAGATGAAGTGATGGCAGTGTTTAAAATTATGAAATGAATCATTACAGTAGATCCCTGCCGTTACTTTAAAGTAAATATTGAAACATGGGCTAATGGATGTAAAAGTAATGTTTACATATGGACAGAAAAATTTGTATTTGACTATTTCCTCATTTGTTGGCATGCATTTTTCCATCCATTTGTTGTTCTTGCATGCTGTAGTGTGTAGCATTTCAGTGAACCATAGAGTTAGCCAGCTGCTCAATTGCTCCGTTTCCAGGCTTACCTCTCATCATTCTTTGTCCCTAAAGCACCTCCTGTTTTTGAATTGATGCTTGGATGAGGTTGCTACTGGAGTTCATTTCCACACCATCATGGTGTGCAACATCGTAGGTCACTGTGCGCAGGCAGTTGTCTGTCTGTCACGTTTGTGTTCCGCTCAGCAGATGATATTTCTGTTCTTCTACTTCCCATGAAGTGCATCAGCAATGTACTTCACACTGGACAGATGCTGTTTCCGTTCTTCTCTGTCGCCCTCTCCAGCAGTTTGCTGTAAATAACTGATAACTTTGTGGTAATTGCCGCTATCTAGTTTTTTGGCTTTACCTGCACTTATATCAAGTCAAAATCTTCCATTTAAGATGAAGTTAAGTTGAAGTTCTAGCCCTAGTGATTTGCAAATATTCACGTGACAGACAGTTGCATCCCTTAGCATTTGGTACTGAGTTTGACGATTATAGTTGTTATACATTTTATTTATTGTCATTATCATTATTATAAGGTGGTACAGCGGTCAGCACGACTGTCTCACAATTTCAAGTTGGATCTCCAGTTACTGTTTGAAGTTTGCATGGTCTTCCTATATCTGTGAAGGATTTCTTTAGATCCCTATATTTTACACTAAATAAGTGCATTTTTAAGAAATTTACATCCCAACTTTAGTGGCAAAAGAGGAGCCAGTTTTACATGGCACAGCAGTTCATCACAGCTCCACCTGGAAAAATTAGAGTCTCTAATGCACTTAGAATGCATGTTTTTGAGCTGTGGGAGGAGAAGTTCAAGTATGTGGAGGAAATCCATATGCAAACTCCACCAGACGACAGCCATGCATGGAACTGAAACTCAAGAGGCCGGATTCAAGAAGCAGCAGTACCATGAATTGTTTTAGTAGCTATATATGTATAACTGTATATAGTTTATGAGCCATAAATTATATTTATTCTATAACTATGTAATGGTATGAATTCTGCCATACAGTATATATAGTGTGTTGCACTTTTTTAGATTTCTAGAGAGTAATGTTTTAAGGCCTGAACCTTAAAGACAGAGAACACTGGACTACTTTCAGATTTACACTGTAGGTCCAAAGAATGCACTTTCACATAAATTGTTAAGTTACCAGATTCAACACTTTCTGTTGAGACCTCTGCTAAAGATCAGTATGAGACAGGTATTATGCCATCATGAGTTATTAATTCAGAGCACCTCCTCCACTGCGATTTACATTATTAATGCCTAGACATTTGATAAAAACGATTGATTTAAAGTTTCTCTTTATTGATTTTTGGTTCAAACAAGAGAGTGATATATAGTCTAGAAACAGAATAAACACACCAAGGGATTGTTTAACTTTCATATACAAATCATCTCCATGACTTACAGTTTACAGAATACTGGGCTGTGATTCAACTCAAATTTGTCTGAAATGCCCATTATGCCATTCAGCTGCATACTTATTTTTCCCGCACTACTAGTCACCATCAGAAGGTGATGCAAATGAATAACATTTCTCTGTTTCAGAATCACCCCTCATTTCTGTTCAAATAAATTACATTTGTGATATAGAATTTGTTGTTGGCATTCAAAGGTCAGGGTTAGCACAGCTCACAGACGTTCCTTATGACAAATGGCATAACGAATAGGAGAAAAAAAAATATATATATATATATATTTGGTTGGTTGAACCCGGGACAGATTTTAGCAAGAGCAGTCAGCCAGTAAAAATCTCATAATACTCTTCTAGGCAGGAAGGAGATAAACATGTGCATGAAATAGTCTTATACACACACTAATTGAGGGGTGTCAGACTGACATCCTGAAGGACTGCAGTGACTTACGGTTTTCATTTTAGCACCTTTCTTTCACAACTACAGAGATTAAAGTATTAAATAACTTTTAGGTTAATGCAGACACAGGCAACATATCTATTCTTGTTTTCCTAGACTTGGGTGCAGCATTTAACACAGACCACCGTATTCTTATAAATCACCTTAGACAATGGGTGGGCCTCTCTGGCAGGGTCTTAATCTGATTTCAGTCTTATTTAACAGTTGTGGTGATTGTAGTTTGGAGGTCCATGATATTGTATACGGTGTACCACAAGGATCTATTCTGGGCCCGCTGCTTTTTCATTCTACATACTGAAATTGGGCCAGATAGAGTGAGCTGCCACAGCCTTTCAGATGACACACAGCTTTATTTATCAATAGTGCCTGATGACCCTGATACTCTGGGCTCTCGGTCCCAATGTCTTATTTGTATTTCCAAATAGATGAGTAGTAAACTTTCTCAAGCTCATCATCATATCTTATCACACCAAGGCCGTATCCAGGTAAGAGCAGTGTCATTAGCATCCTTAAGATCTTCATCGGTACACGTAGAGCCTCAGGAACATTCATGGAGAATGCGGTCCATTGTTTGGGTGGGCTCACCACAGGGACATTCAACGCTTGTTACTTTCTCAAGCTAAATAAGAGAAAATAAACTTGATCCCTTACCATTGCCAACCACTAAAATTTCTTTGTTTCAAATACCATAATTACTTCCATTTTTAAGTGAAGAATTTAGGTGTAATCATGGACTCCAGCTCAAACTTTAAGTCACATATTAACCATATTACTAGAACTGCATTTGTTTACTAAAACAGCATTGCAAAATTTAATCACTTGTAACACTGCAAGATGCTGAGAAATTAATTCACATTTGTGGTTTTAGTCAACTAGATTACTATATTCCTGCCTAAGAAAAGTATCAGTTTGTTGCCATTAATGCAGCAGCAAGTAATCTTAACTAGAAAAAAGGAGATCTAAGCAACTTTAGCATAGTTACATTGGTTACACGTGTCGATTAGAATTGACAATTAAAATATTTCTAATAGTGTATAAAGCTAAATACTCTGCTCATTTCTACATCTGGGAATGTTCAACAAAAAATGAATATACAAAACGACACAAAATAAAAACTTTACATGGGAGTTGTTTTGCCTTTATTTAGCAAAAATATCTGCCAATGGGGTGAGCAAAATGTACTTGACAAGATTTCGTAAAACACGCTAAAAAAATCATAAATACAAATTTTTTCATAAGTCAACAATTCTCATAAGGAAAACAAGACATAAATGTCATATTAACATGCTTCACTTGCTTAGATCATTTTTTGCAGTGTGCCTGTCCCCCTACACTCAAGTTGTAACCTTAGATCATCCAATACTGGTTTGCATTTAATCCCAATAGCCAAGTATAAAAAAAGTGGTCAAGTGGTCTTATGTTGTTATGCACCAAAAATCTGGAATACTTTACCAATATAAATACACCAAGTTAATACTGTAGAACCTCTCGAAAAACTACTAAAAACCCACTTTTTTTAATTTGTCTTTATCTTAGCTACATTTTAGTTGTACTCTTAATAGACTATAAATGCATAGAATTGTCATATTCTTCAGGGATGTTTAAATCTTTATTCTCTCTCTCTGCTTTCTTTTCTGGTTCTTCTGTGGTAGCATTTGTAGCCAACTGACTGAGGAACTGTACAGTCATGCTTGAATGAAGGCAGTTGCCCCAGCTGTCCATGGGACTGACTGAGTTGTATCCTCTGGATCAAAGCCAGGAAATAATGAGGAATGATTTAAAATCAAATTACAATGTCATCCAGAAGCATGATAGTCCATGGATATCCCAGTTTAATCTGCTTTGTCAACCTGTCCATCACCATTGCAAATAAGTCAGGTCTTAACCTCCACCTTAAACGCATCTATCACTTCTACTGCAGACACCACCACTGTCACACATCTCTTGTACATATCCTGTACCACTCTTGCATACTTCTCTGCCACTCTGGACTTCCTCATACAATACCATAACTCCTCTCTAGAAACCCTATCATATGTTTTGTCTAGGTCCACAATGACACAAAGCAACTCCTTCTGGCCTTCTTATACTTCTTCAACAACACCCTCTGAGTAAACATCATACCTGTAGCACTCTTTCCTGGTATGAAACCATTCTGCTGCTCACTAATCACCTCCCTTCTTAACCTAACTTGCACTACTCTTTCCCATAACTTCATTCTGTGGCTCATCAAATTTATCCCTCTGTAGCTACTACACTTCTGCACATCCCCCTTTTTCATAAAAATCAGTACCATTACATTTTTCCATTCCTCAGGCATCCTCTCACTTTCCAAGACTGCATTAAACAATCTGGTTAAAAACTACACTGCCATCTCTCCTAAACACCTCCATGCTTCCATAGATATGTCATCTGTACAAACAGCCTTCCCATTCTTCATCCTCTTCATAGCTGTCCTTTCTTCATCGTTGCTAATCTATTGCACTTCCTGGTTCACAGTCTTCATCCAACCTTTTCTCCTCTTTTTCTTTATATCCAGAGTCATCCTACTGACCAGCATCCTACACTGCCTAAAACCACTTTACCCTGCCACAATTTTGCAGTCTCCAATTTCCTTTAGACCGGCCCTCCTGCATAAGATATAATTCATCTGTGTGCATCTTCCTCCACAATTGTACATCACCCGGTGTTCCTCCCTCTTCTTAAAATATGTATTCACCACAACAATGTCCATCCTTTTTGCAAAACCCACTACCATCAGACCTTCTGCATTTCTCTCTTTGACACCATACCTACCCAATACATCCTCATCCCCTCTGTTCCCTTCACAAAGGTGTCCATTGAAATTAATCACTATTTTCTCCCTCTTGGGTACATTCTCCACCACTTCATTTAACTCACTCCAGAAGTATTCTCTCTCATCCATCGCATGCCCAATTTCCAGCTTCATTATCATTACTCTGTCGGACACTCTTTTGACCTCCAAAACACTCTTGATATACTGTTCCTTTAGAATAACCTCTACCCCATTTCTCCTCCCATCCACACCATGATAGAACAATTTGAAAACACTTCCAATCCACCTGGCCTTACTCTCCTTCTATCTGGTCTTTTGTACACACAATACATTAACCTTTCTTCTCCCCATCATATCGGCTAACTCTATCCCTTTACCAGTCATGCTGCCAACATTCAAAATTCCTACCCTAAATTCTACTTTCCAGACACACCTTCCCCCCTCTTCTCCTTTGGCCAACAGTAGCCCAGTTTCTCCCAGCGCAATGTTGGCTAACAGTACTGGTGGCAGCCATTGTTAACAATCTGTATTGTTGTCCGCATATTGATTGGGCAAACTTTACACCAGATGCCCTTCCTGATGAAGAAACACACTGGTTTGTGCATCCCCTGTGGCTGATTATATAAAATGCACTGCAACAAAAAAAATGAAAGTATAGAGTTGTACCATTTTTTAAGTTACAAATATGAAAAGCAATTAATTTTCCCCAATTTACTAAGTGATCACAGTTTTTTACCTTCATAGGAAATTCATCTACAATGTTAAACTTCAAAAGTATAAATATTCATCAATTTCAGAAAAAAATTTCTAAGGTGAAGAATTTAAAACAGCCTCCTTAATATTTTCCAGATCTAAAACAAAAACAAGTCTTGTTTGGGCAGTACATTGGCTTAGTAGTTAACAAAGCTGTTGCAGAGCTCTGTGGATTCAATTACTAGGCCTCTCACTGACTGTGCAGAGTTTGCAGTTTCTGCCTGTGGTTTCTCTCTGCGTACTCTGATTTCCACCCAATCCCAATGATTTGTAAGTTATGATAATGAATGACTGAGAATTAAAGTAGGATTTTCTAAATGCCTAGCAAAGCCCATTCATTTCACCTTGGGCTGGTTGTCTCCTATGCTGCTGTTGTATGTGCAGACTCTTCCTAAAGCATGAAATAAAAAAAAATCTGCTAAAAAAAAAAAAAAAAAAGCGGAGAAATGACTTGAAACTATTTTAGGAAAAAAAAAAATTACATTCGTAAGAAGATCTAGTGCAGACAATGTGTTCATATGGCTGTAAACGCATCAAGGAAGGTAACCTTGACTGATCTGTATAGTTCTGGTATCATCAATTGAGTGGTAGACTTTATTGGTGAGGAAGAGCACATCATTTGGACATTGCGTCTGTAAAGTCAATCTTTGCAAAAATATGTTTTTTCCCCAATCAAATTTCTTAATGACAAACCAATTATTTATTGATTTGGAGAAGACTTATAATAAAGTATGTCATAAAGAGGTCTAGAGGTGCATGAGAGAGAGAGAAAGGAGAACCAGAGCAGTAGGCAAGGATTGTCTAGGATATGAAGGAGAGAGTGAAGACTCCGGTTAAAAGCAGTGTTGGGGTAAAGACAAGATCCTAGTTAAAGAAGATCACTGCTGCAGCCGATTTAGAGAGAATAAAAGTAAAAAAAAAAAAACTTTTACAAGTCCTACACCGTGTGTTACAGATGCAAACCAAGTGTAGATAGATAGATACTATTTGTGTACTGTATAATATTAACAATAAGAGAAGCTCACTACTGAAAACAGCAAATACAGGAGACAGTGGGGATCAAACCAGTAGCCCCTTGATTACAAGTCATCAAATGTTACTGCTACGCCACGGACGCTGTTGTCTTTTCCTTGAACCTTTTGTGAAAGTGTTTATTTGATCTTGGACTTCAGGCTTCATACATTATACAGTTTATGCCTACATTTTGTCATTTACTACTAAAATATGAAAAAAGCGTTTGTTTTAAAAATGTGTTTACACAGATTGTAGAAATGGAACACACATGAAATGCGTGTGTTCCGAATAATGATCTATTATTTCCACTGTAAAACTCTGTTAATCAAGACATGAGCTGGGAGAAGTTTGTGCACGTTCTAAGTCGGTAGGGGGATGGAATAGCCGGCTGCTTGCTGCTTGTCTTTATCGGCACAGTTACAGGACAAAAGACGCTGGTGGAGAGGTGCAAATGGATTTAAGGTGGGCCGGATCTACGAGTGTTTTCATAGGCTCTGGTAATTCTAGTGTTAAGTCCTTATCTCTTTAATCTGGTTATTGATGTGTTGAGTCATGGGATTTAAAAAAAAATCCCCCCTGGTGCATGCTTTTTGCTGATGACATTGTGTTGTGTAAGGGCTCATTTATACTTCACGCTCAGAACGCGTACGCGTCCGAATCATGGCTGCCACGCGTTCCCAGCGTTCATTTCACGCGTCCTCTGAGCAGGTCCTCAGAAATTAACGCGACGCTTGCGCGAGTTGCAGTACCAGCAAAAAGTCTGGGGGCGCAGTGTGCTAAAAGTCAGAACGTGACGTCAGAGTCTCTGTTTACTATCTACATGTGACAGCAAGCCTCTATGGAGATCCTTCGGGGATCGATGTGCGCGCTTTGCTGTTTGATGAATGGTTCAAAGTGTTGAAGCAAAATGCCGACATACAGATGCGTTCGTGGTGCTTTTATATTCAAGCGTCGCATATTCCCGATCGTAATGACACGATGCATTTTAAAAGTCTCACATACCATCTTTTGTGCCATCTATTTTTTATTTTACCTGCTGTCAGGTCCAAGAAGCTTGTAGCGATTAAAAACTGGGATGACGTTTACGACGGTCTGCTTTAAAGATAAAGTAAACTACGAGGTTAAAGTGGACATTGAGATTAAAGCCGAAATTTCCACTTTAATCACAAAATACACGTTTTCACCGTGTCTTATTTTTTTCTCAGTGGCTCAAATACAGTGCTATACATTATGTTGCCGATGTGAAGTTGCAAAAAAAAAATAGACGGCACTGAGACTTTTAAAATGTATCGTGTCATTACGATCGGGAATATGCAACGCTTGAGTATAAAAGCACCACAAATGCATTTGTATGTCGGCATTTTGCTTCACCAAATCGAAGCATCCATCCCGTAGGATCGGCATAGAGGCTTTGTCACATGTAGATAGTTCCCGAATGTAATGACACGATACATTTTAAAAGTCTCACATACCATCTTTTGTGTCGTCTTTTTTAATTTTTTTATTTTTGCAACTTAACAGCAACATGTATAGCGTTATATTTGAACCACTGAGAAAAAAACTACGTTGAAAACGTTTATTTTGTGATTAAAGTGGAAATTTCGGCTTTAATCTCGAATTGTCCACTTTAACCTCGTAGTTTACTTTATCTTTAAAGCAGACCGTCGTAAACGTCATCCCAGTTTTTAATCGCTACGAGCTTCTTGGACCTGACAGCTGCGGCAAGCAGCAATAGATCACCACACAGAACAAATTAAATGTATGATATCCTAACTCTCTGCACATTTAGAATCTTTAGATTCATACTTTAATGCATTTCATCATGAAAGTGATATCAAGTGTGTATGTTACATTTTACATATAATTTCATTTAAATAATGAATACTGTTAATAATTACACACATGGGGGTGACACGGTGGCGGAGCAATAGCACTGCTGTCTCGCAGGGAGTTACGTTGCTGGTATTTCCTGCTTGTATTCCACACTGTGCTCCGGTTTCCTTCCAAAGATAAGCAGATTTGGTGCCGCTAAAATGACGCTAGTGTGTGTGTGTGCTTGTATTCACCTTGCGATGAGCGGAGACCTCGTCCAGGGATTGTTTCTCAGTCGTGCCCAATGCTTGTTGGAATGGACACATCCCTGGATTGATGGATTTAATCAATACACATCCTTTTCACAGATATTGCGGTAAGGTGTTATCGGAATTTAATAGGTGTTTTAGGCAATTCACAACACAGAGAAGCCAAACATGTTCTCACCGTGATAATATCTCACACTGCCACCTGGTGGACTCCTCCAGATTTACGTAAAGTATGCGTGCAAGTATAAACACTTCAACGCTTGCATAGCAGGAGCGTCCGCTGCAGCATGCGTCGCGTGAAGTATAAATGAGCCCCAACACTAGCAGAAAAGAAAAGGAGATGAAGATGGAAGAATAGAGAAGGGATTTCAAAGGGTTGCAGATAAATAGGAAGAAGCCAGAATATTAGAGGTTTAATGATGTTCAGGATTCAGAAATTAGCCTGCAGGGCAAGCAATTCAAAAGAAAGGATACTTTTAAATACCTCGGATCAGTGGTAGATAACTAGGTGCAGAGAGAACCCATAGAGTGCAGTGTGAATGGAACAACTGGAAGAAGACATCAGGAGTATTTTGTGATTGAAGAATTAAGGTGGAGTTTAAAAGGTAAGGCTTTTAAGACAGTGTTAAGACCAGCAACTATGTATAGAGCTGAGACATGGGCAATAAAGGGAGCTCAGGAGAAGAAGTTAGATGAGGCAGAAATGAAAATGTTGAGATGGAGGAGTGAAGGTACAAAAAAAGGGATAGAATAACACGAGACCAGAGGTACAACAAAAGTAGGTTAAGTATGTGCAGGAAATGAGGCTGAAGTGGTATGTATGTGTGATGAGGACAGATAATGAATACGAGGGCAAAAGAGTGATAGGAATGGAAGTGCAGAGGAAGAGAAAGCAAGGAAGGTCAAAGCAGAGGTGTATGAATAAAGAAAAATAAGATCTGAAGGAAACGGGTCTGATGCGGGCGGAGGTGCAGGACCGAGCTGTTTGAAAGCTGATCAAGCACATTGACCCCACAAAGAAGTGGGAAAGACGAAGAGGAAGTTGTAAGTTAAATACTAGATAATTAGATGGACTTGGTGCCACCTAGCTGATTTAATTGTTTAAAATGGTAATGTAAAACACAGGCAATGCAGTCACATTTTAACCGCATTCTTACGGGTAGAGAGCATGTTTCACAATGTCACAGATTGTCAGCAAGGCCCAACATTTTACTGCAACACCTTTTAACCTTCTTCCTATTATCCAAAATTTTGACCCCAATAGAGTGCATGATTTTCCTATTACTGTAATGTGACCTTTTACTAGACTGTCACAATGTCAGGTTTTTGAGCTGTAGTTCTGTATTATCATTGATATGCCCAATCAAATCAATAAAAAGATGGAAAGTCCAAATTAGAGAAATAAATAGAAAATTGTAGAGATGGAAGTATTTTTTGAGGGTATCTTAAAAATGATGTAACCTATTTACAGTAGGTTCTCCAAAATACAGCATTAGCAAAGAACCAGCCATAAACTAGGGATTTAAAGCTAATTAATTAGAGCATTCCATATATTAATGGAGGTGCTTTTCTAAAACCATTCAGGCATTTTATTAACGTATTCATAATATCAACTATTAACCTTTTACAGCCACTAAATCGCTGTAGGCACATAGATATATCTTTCTCACAAAAATCCATGAGAAGCAATTTTAATAGGACTTGACATATAGATCACTGGCATGCTTTTGACCTTGAATAAGTTGGGGGTGGTGGGGTGGAAATAAGGTGCGGGTGGACACTACACAACACATTAATGAAAGTATGGCATCACACCTGGCATTCTTTAAATGCCAATCTGCTTAAGTCTACCATAATACATTTGACATACTGAGTGAGGTGTATGCTCACTTTGCTCCCCCATTGTACATATCTGTACTAGTCAGATGGGAGTTAGGAGGACATTCCATTGCTTTCTCAAAGAAGGTGGTCCACTGAGCCTTCTAGATAGAGAATTTGACCACAAAAAAACAATGAAGTACTCACTTTAGAGTAACAACCCAAAACCACTTCCCTAATACCTGTGGCTGCAGGTTTTTGTTGCAACCAATCTCCATTTTTCATTAGACTCATGTCCCAATTAGACAAGTCATTATTGGTTTTCAGTCAATGTAAAAATTATAAAACCAAGTTTGGCAATTTAATTAAAATTAACTAAGCAGTTATATGGGGAATATGAAGTTTTTTTTTAACTTAACAGTATTTTCATTTTATTTATCCAGGTGTTTTGGTTATTTAATTCATTATTTAGTAATTAGTGGGTCTTACTCCAAAATAGCAAAAAGCAGACCACACATCTGGGATGATGAAAGCTGCAACTAATTGTCACTATTTAGGGTCAAATGAAGAAAACTACACAGAAAAAGAGGAAAATAGGGAAAACAAAAGAGTTCAGCGTTTAAAGCTTTAAAAAAAACAATTTCTAAATGTTTTATAAATGTAAAAAAAAAAAAATACTGCTGTGCTTTTCTGAATGCAGAATAAGAGCAGAGAAAAAAAAACCCAGCTAATTACTGTAAATGAGATCAGTTGTTATTAATTATCATCACTTATTGTGAATCTGATTGGAACAAAATCCAGCAGCTACAGGTGTTCCCCAAGACCAAGTTTGGGAAGCACTGCCACAGTTTAATGGCTTAATGTTTGTGGGTATGATAACCTTGGCTGTCTTCACCTCAAGCAGTTCTCTTGACAGCAGCTAAAATTAATTTTATTACCAGAAAAGTGGCACAGGTCTTACAGCTCTAGATTTTGGATGGTGAGGCACAGATTTCTTCAAGTCCACCAGTGAAATCTACCACTAAAGAAACAATGGATCTAGTTAGTGCTCAGCTCAGGGACCTCTAGCTTCTGTTCCATCAATTGATGACAGTTGTTGGAGGGACATTTAGGAATAGAAGATTTACATCTTACAGCACATTGGTGATGATAACAAGGCAGCTTTCAGATACCAGGAGGTTGCAAGTGGTTTATAGACTACATTAATTTCAGATGTGATTACTCAAATATCATAGGTCAAGAGTTGGTTTTCTGTAATCATTTTCCATAAACTTCAATATACACAAACAGCAAAAGCAATTTAATACTGGATATTTAATTGGATCAATTGAATGGGGTTGAATTTGACAAACATATCAAAGACCATGAGGCAAACATCTCAAGAATGCTCCGGTTTAGTTCAAATTTGGCAGAAAGCAAAATGTAAAGTCTGAGAAGTCCAATTTATGGGAAGAGCCAGATTTAAGGACTTTAGAGAGGAGGTCATGGATGTATTCCCCTTCAAACTTTCCTGCAGGTTCATCAGATGAATTATTTTCATCCTTTAATACAAGGAGCCAAGCTGATCTTGAATGTGGACAGGGCTGGCAGGATTCTCATCCCCAAACTAAAGTGGGACTGTGACCGAAAGAAAAGCAAAGGCTTGTGAACCTTAGAGGTTTACTCTTGCAATCCCACATTAGAGTGCAGAGCGGTTGTGTGTTCTCTCATGTACCCACAACTAGATAACTTTGGTAAACACCTGTCCTAAATACACAGTTTAGCTAACGCTACATGTTTCATATGACATTTGGCTGCTGGTTTATGATTAAGGTAACAAAATGGCTTGCTTAATCAGAAAAATGTTGCCATTTAATTTCAATAGATTAAGGCTTCCTGTGATATTTTTCCACCAGTGCTTCAAGGCTAAAGAACATTCACTACCACAGAAGTTTGTTGCACAGTTTTAGTTTGATTTTGAAGATATGAGACAATCCGCTGAAGAGATTAGACAATCAGCTGTTACCACAGTTGAAGTTTTCTGAAAGAGAGAAAGACTCAATTACTTTTCCGTCTTCAGATCAGAATGGAAGTTAAGGGCACAAGAGACCTGGAACTCGCAGCTCTCAAAATGTTTCCACTGCCTGCTATGGTTTGTTTCACACGAGTCTGCCTAGAAAATGTAGACCAGCACAACATCTTCCCCATTCTGACTGGGAAACTGCCAAACAGTACAGAGGCCAGTTACACAGCTGCAACATTTGTGGCCCAACCCCAGACAAGCAGTCTACAAAAGTGGATGATTGGTGTTAACAAATCTCCGTTGAGCACATGAAGTAAATCTGAAGAGAGAAAAGGATACAAGGGTATCGTTTTGCCCTCCACAGTCCTCAACTAGAAGATTTGCCATCAATAAAGCAAACTGCGGTTATATTAAAGCATCTAATATGCTTTGGCACAGGCTTCCAGTTGTGATCCTCCACCTGAAGGCCAGTACCATAATCCAGGGCATTAGGAAAGCTGTCAGCAAGACAGTTCCATATCAGAATGTAAACTTGCTGTTGGCATAACATCAAAATTCTATAAAGTTAGATATTGGAGGCTAAGGGAAAACTACCCCACTTACCCATTGTACATCAGTACCCAGACATTCTCTGAAGACCTAGGATATGCAATGCAGTAGTGCACCAACAGCACCACCTCTGGAGTAGGTCGGTTTACCATTTTCACTTCCAGGTAGATCTTGCTACCCGACAAATATCTGAGGGGGACTTTTCCATGTACGCAAGGAAGGTGGTGTAGCCGTCACCTACAATAGCATTACACCACACATCCAGTTTAAGCCACGCCTGCATGCAACACAATTCTCCATCTCCCCTATTTCCACATTATTAGATAGGAATTTATTAAAATCAAGAGTTGTTTTTACCGCTTATTGCTAAATCCATAGACTAACTGCGATTCTGGTATTTTTCTGGGTTGAAAAGGTTATATAGTACACAGTTGCTTAAATGCAATTACTGTAGAAGGGCCATCCATCCCACCTTGATAGAATGGCTAATAGATGCAAGTCAGTGCTGGATCCTTTCACAATCGATTAGGCAAAAATACCACATACCTTTTGCAATTGTCTGAACTACTCCCCACAGCCCCAGAAGAGATGACAAATAGTACAGTGGGACTATTCTCCACCATGCTGGTATGTGTCCCTTTGAATAGCGGCATATTGGGAGCTGAATTGAGAATTTAGTAAGTGCCCAAAACCAAATCACTTGGGCCAGAATGATGGGAGAAGTAATTAGCAATAAGGCTTACTGGAAGGAGCATGTCTCGGGATTTGGCCTGACACTTGACGATACTTGTATATTTGCCCAAACACATCAGCCAAATGGAGTGAAGTCTCCCCAATCACCTGGGAACATTTTACTGCATTGAGCATGTAGATGGACACCAGATTCATTGACAAATCAATCAGGAATACAGGCCCATATAAGTGGTTAGAAACATACAGGCTGCCAGGGTCCACGTCTGCTTATGGAGGATGTTTGATAGACTGCAAGGTGTCCATGAACTAGACATCAGGAAGGCAAAGGAGAATGAACTTTAGCAGCTGCGTGTCTGAAATGAGTCATTTCCAAATGGAAACCTACGGTCCATAGGATAGAAACAGTGGGAGACTTGAGTACCTGCACAGCAACCTTTAGAATGACAAACACTTGGGGCTATGCCAGCTACACCAGACTGGACTTGCTTGTTCCTGGGCAATACAAACCCTATCAAATTTAAAGGATTTCATAACCAATCCATTTATTAGACGGTCCTTCCAAGAACCATTGTGAAGTAAGATCTGTGACCTGATGGAAAACCAGGTCAGGAACAAGACACTTCAGCTGCACCTCTCCACGTGTTCCCATAGAATTGGTATACAGGTCTGCCATTCTACAATAAAGCCAAATCTCAGTGTCTAGACCACTATATGTCCTAATGCCAATTGTAAACTGAGTCTTACTTGGAGCTTCCCTACACCTGACAAGTCTTGCCACGTGACGATCCATTTTGCTACCTATTACAACAGATTGTATCCACAATGGACAGACTGCTTGACGTTTGCAGTACTGTGATATTCATCTATGAAAGACAGGATTAATATTAAATGGTCATTATCACAACAGTAACATTCTACATTCCAATCTTAAATCAAATTGGTGCCTTGGCACGTATTCCTTTTGAGGCAGCATATCAGTTCAGCACTTGAACCAAAAAAAAAAAAAAAGCAGTTTAAGTCTGGAACAGAAAAAGAACAGGCAGCGCTTTGCTAAGCCTATAACTGCTATAAATGCAGAAGTGTGGCAAGAAAACCCAGTGGAGAATTAACATGGATCTAGCGCATAGGCACAATAACTGTAATTCAGAGTGCACAGGACCAGATTTAGTCACATTAAAAACCAACATCCCAAAAAGATCCAAACATGACCTCTGAATTTGGGTATAATTTTAGTCCTACCATCAAATGTCAGACTAGACTTAACCAGAGGAAGAATACTAAACTGTTTTAGTAATGTACTCCATAAAACAAAATTCTAAAGGATCATTAAAAAAGTGTTAACCTGGGCTGCAACATCAGTCCACTATCAAGTTCCACAGCTGTAGGAGCAATTGTTAAGAAACATTTTGACCTATCAAGGACATGGTTAGAAAACCCAGATAAGAAAATGGACTAGCAAGATACCCTCCTTAACATGCCAGACCAAGCAGTTCTACAAAACAGTAATTTATGTGCATTGTACACCACTACAAATAGCACAGTTCAAATTCTGAACCAATTTAGCCATCACCGATGTCTGACAAATTTAGAAGAGTATGGTATAACCAACGAACTTTAAAGTTAGAGTCAGCATATAGCTATGCTCAATTACAAGTTAGTGCAATTGCATTACTTAACCTTCTAAAATTCATTAAATTTTAGTACTAGTCATTCAGTATAACCATTTCCTTGGAAAGACAACCTACCCACTATTTTCAATTGATCTAGAGGCCCAGTAAAAAAGGTCAATACTCAGTCTTCATGATAGGACACCCCTGCTTCAAGAGGAGATGGTGACTTTCCAATAACTGGTCATTTGACAATAATTTGCCTTTACCCCTGAGTGACTGGTGTGTAAGTCAGTATTAGGCTACAGCGGTGGTCCTGGAACACAGAGCAAACTACAACTGTATGCAGATTTAATGCCACCGAGTTCTAGGTTCACCTTAATCTTTACATCACAGGTGGATCAACAAGGAATTCTTTCCTGCTTCTATCAAGTGGTAACCACATCTCTTGGACTCCTGCTGAACAGTCACCAACCTTTGTTGTATCTGGAAGAAAAGGCTAATGGCCTTTCACATAAGGATTTTGTGTTCCTTGGTCAGTGCTGGCCTGTGCTCTAAACATGGTGACCTCATAGTAGCATCCACCATACTCTAGAGAGCACAATCAGAATGGAACCAAGCAATAGGCCTATGTCATCTGCATCTTTTGGTCAATCCAGGGAGCCCAGTTTAAACGATCTTAGATTATGTGTTTGATTGTCGACCAGAAAAGATGAGTAATTAACTTTCCCTGTTGGAGAAAGATCAAAAGTGAAACACTTGGACAGTCAGTCAACTAATTGACTCCAAATATCAAGTGCTTTAACGATAAATTAAACATGAGTGATTTGAGGACACCAAGGTTTTTAATGTATAGGGTGGTCAAGATCTAATTATGCAGATTCAGATTGTCTGGATGACTGATTTATGCGGGGACGATTCCAGTTCGGCGCAAACACGATTTTTCATGTCGTCAGTTTGCACACTTTTATCTATATAAAATGTACCAAGCAGTTATATAGGAATAATGTAATTTTTTCTTTTTAACAGTATTTTCATTCCACTTTTCCAGGTGTTCTAATTGTTTAATTAATCCATTATTTACTAATTAGTGGGTCTGACTCTAAATTAGCTGTAGCCTTTGATTATTCAGTGTTGTTTGCCTGGGTGTTTGCTCTGCTCTTTTTAAATTGTCATTATTAAGATACAATGAAGGGGGAAAAAAAAAACTGTACAGAGAAAGGGCAAAGTAAAATGAAATCAACAAGAGAGTTAAGCATTTAAATCTATAGCAAAAGCAGAAATATTTATAAATGTCTTATAAATGTAAAAATGTATAAAATGGAAAAAAAAATACCAGCTAATTAAATGAGATCAGTGCTATAAGTTGTTGTCACTGATTAGGAATCTGGTTGAAACAAAAAACCTGCAGCCACAGGGGATCCCTGGACTGACGTTGAGAACCTCTGCTCTAGACTATCCTGTAGGGGGAAACCCTCAGTTGCATCCTCTGGACTAGAAAACTATCTCTACGTGTATGAATTTATAACTGGACAAAGGGAACCAACTTGACTCAAAACACTGTAGCCTCAAGTTAAGAGCATGGAATTTACAAGCAGGTGTTGAAAGTGAAAATGTTCCCTTTGACAGGCAGTTTGCATTGCCATGGCCTCAATATCTACCTTTTACCATATTTTAAAATATGCCAATAATCCAAGTGGATTGTAGCCAGGCAACCATGAGAATTACATTCAGGGATAGCTTAGTATTTTTCTCTACAAGAACTCAAACTTGTGAATTTCTTTTGTAATAAATGGAGAATGAATCCTATAAATAAGATTGATTTAACCTTAAGGATATCAACTAGATACCCAGTCAGATTAAAGTTTAAGCAACTCCATTACCAAGACCAGTTGCCTTTTGCTTCAGAAACTAGAATATGGGTTATTGTAGAGCTTGAATATACAGTATTTTACACCAATGAATACAAACTTTGAACTTGTTAGGCTAGCTGGCTTCAATCTACATTTGCTATCAAACAGGTATTTGACACAACACAGAACAGATCATTTGACTTCATCAGGTCTGAATTGAGTTTTGAAGGCACAATCATTCTTGGAAGACCCATAAGGCAAAATGACTGTCATGGCAGAAGACATACATATAGGATGAGGATAAGCTGTAGGCTTGGTTGTAGGGATGACCATAGAAGCTGGAAGTGTAGGCCATTTCATTTGCCCGATCTGATCTCCTGTGGCACTCCAGTAGATACAAATATAGGAGAACCACCACACATTGTAAAGAAATTATACCTTCATACTTAATCAATTAAACCAGCAGGACTAAAGGGCAAGGGTAAAAGTTTCATTACCCTATTTGGCATCTTTAAAGATGCCAATCTTTCAAATGCCAATGTTTTCTGCATCTACTCTTCAAGTGACCGTTGTATGGTACTTTATAGTTCTCAGCTACAAATGTGACTTCTGACACTTCAAACAGATCAATTCATTAGATTTCTTCCTTAAAGCTGAACCTGACTTTCATTATTAATTGAAAAGTCCTGTGGATACAACATTATGTTGCAACAGGCAACTGTGTCAAAGGCAGAATGGTGACGCAGTGGCTTGTACTACAGCCTCAAGGATCTTGGTCTCCTAAATCCAAATGAGTCTGTGTGGAGTTTCCCTGTGTCCCAGAAGTATGTGTGAAGTTTTTCTCCTGTTACTCCAGTTTTCTTCCAAACAGGTTTATGTATCTGAAAAGTTTTTAGTTCCCATGTTTCTTTGATTCTTTGAGTAGCAAGAAGAGAGGGGTCTTTGCAATGGACTTGTGCCCATCTAGGCTTGATTACTGCATTGTACCTGACACAGCTTGCCTCATGAATTGAAATTTGATTATAAGATTAATTTGAGAATTTACATTTAGGCTTTTCTCACGCTTGCAACCAAAAACCTAATACTGCGAACCACAAGGCTTGGCTTATGATTGAAGAGTCCTTAACACTTTAGTGGGCATATCTTTACTAGGAAACATTATGTAAATATAGTCTTTTAAAAAATCAAGTAATACAACGCCATTTATATATGTTTATAAATCAAATTAAAAGAAAACTATCAAAGTGAATGGTGAAAGAAATGGACACAAATGCTGACGTACCTTGTGTATGGGTGATGCTTTAGCCTTTTCAGCCCGCAGACCTCAGGTGATAGACGAGGGGTCTTCAATCATGGTCCTGGAGGGCCGCAGTGACTTCAGGTTTTTATTTCAAGTAGTTTTCTAATTAGAAAGCAGTCAATGCTGCTAATAAAACTTGGTACTGAACCTTTTGGCTAGTTAATGCTTGCATTCATCCAAGAGCAATTTGAATTGCACTGTTGAGTTTCCTTCTGTGAGAACGTTATCCATGGGTTTTGTGGACCAGTATAGATTTAAACTTAATGGTCCCTTCAATCCCCCTCTTATTAATTTCTAAACATTTTGTATCAAAGATACTTCATTATAAGCATGTTAGCTGGAGAGCTGCTGGTTTATTGATAATCTGCATGTCATTATTAACTAATGTCTGATTAAGAAAACAGACAACAATTAAAACTTAAATGCAGCTGATAAAATCTAAAATAAGAAATTAAGTGTTCTGAAAGGTAACAGGCAAGAGAACTAAAATTAAACCCAACAAACATATTGCTTTAATAGTAAATAAAAGGGTTCTAATTAAGAATTTGGTTAAAGTGAAAAGCTGCAGCCATAGCAGACCTCCAGGGCTGTAAGTGAGGACCTCTGATCTACAAAGTAATTAAAATTTGTATTTGATGAATGAAAGTACTAACAAGGCATAGAGTTAAACACCAGCTTTCATTATCAGCAAGGACTGAGTTCTAATTAGGACACTGGCTGGAATGAAAACCCGTAGCCACTGCAGCCCTCCAGGACCGTGATTGAGGACCACTGTGATAGATCTTAAGCATCAAAGTCTTATCAAAATGATCTGGAGTGCAATGCATTCCAGGAAGGCAAAGTAGGATTCAAAATATTTTGCTTAATTAGAAGTGCAGCTTTTGATTGCCATTGTAAAATAACCTTGAGTTTTTGATAAGGATTCATAAACATTTTTTGTGTTCTGAAAAACCTTTACATTTATAGGGCATTAGATGACCCTGATGCTCAGGACTTTCTGATCCATCATCTGTCTTATTACCTGGAAACCATTCCAATTTTTTTTTCACCAGCTAACTGGAGCATATTGGTGTTTTTTTTCCCTCTGTCCTGGCCAACTGCCTTCACCAATGGACTGTCATTTTGATATTTTAAAAAATAATTCTAAATTTAAGGAATCTATTTCTTTTAATTATACAGTATATCTATCTTATCTTTTTTAAACATTATTTATGCATTACTATTCTTATCTAATTTTAAATTGCTTTTTCTTTGCCTGTAACTACTTCTTTAATATCTTGTAAAGCACTTTGAGCTATATCCTGTGTGTTAAAATGTGCTATAGAAATAAATGTTGTTGTTGTAAACTCTTAGCAAACGGGGATGAAAGCAAGTAACCCAGGAGCTCATTGTGGGCAATAAGAGAGCAGCTGCCTTTTATTAGACCTTTTTTTAGTTCGGTTGCTTCTTGTTACAGAAATGAAGCTTTCTCCCAGTTCAGTTGCTGACACTTTTTTAAGGAGGTCAACTCAGTTGCAAAAATGGACGCAATGAGTTGAGGCTCAGATACTTTCATGGAGTTTTCTACCTGTTTTGCCACTGGACACTTTCCAAGGATGTCTGTCATCAGCAAGAAATCTTTTTCTCTTCAGTTTTGATTAAGGATATATAATTTGCACCTAAAGTAAAGAGGCCATTTGACGTTTGTCATTTGGGACTGCATGAAGACTGCATGAACTCACCTAGATTGTATGGTACTTTGTATCACTCATGTTTGTTGCTATTGGTTTTAATCCAAAAAAAAAATTTTTGAGCGAAAGCCTGAATCAATGACTCCATCCAAAACTATTGGTGTGGCTAAGAAGTTAAGATTGCTGACTCCTTGTCTAGCTACAGACCCTTAGCAGGAGAGGAGAGTCTTGTGAAACCCTTTATTGGTGATAAAACTGGGCAGAAGTAAAGGAGTGCACGTAAATGCAGCTTCAGTCAATGAAGCAGCCTGTCATTAGAGGTTCCTAGGGTTGAATACACAGGGTACAATAAGGACAGTGAAACAGGTAAGAGGCTACAGGTAGCAACTGTAGAGATGGTCTTGACATTTCTTCCTATCCTCCATTAAATGAAGAACCTAAGAGGTTAGTTGGTACTGTAAGAGAACAGACAGACTACAATAAAGAGTTGGGACACCACCCTTGCGACTCTGTATAATGGAATTGAAACAATCACAACTGAACTATCTCAAGATGTTGGATGTTCCGGTCAAGTCCCTCTGACAGGAAAAGGCAGTTCCAGACAGGCAGATACTGGAAGTTACATAAGTGGTGTTATAGCCTTCAGTCTTCTGATCTGCAGAGGAGAGAAGAGAAAGGGCATTAGGACACAGTGAAAACCCATGGAGAAGTGAGGAATTACAATAACTAGAGTCCTTACTCTGTCCCCATATGTGCATAGGTATGACAGTACCTTTCATGCACACTGTGGGTGCCCTAGAGAGAGGGCAGGAATCCTGGTTGAGATAAAAGAAGGTTTCATACCCGGCCATGAGGCCATGATGGAAGGACCAGGAAAATTGACTCACCAGGAGCAGTTCATTCCCCCACACGGCAGGTGGCAGTGTTCCTAATAGCTAAACCCGATTAGAACACCTCCAGAGTTCCATTGGAAATGGAGTCCAGAAACACAACCCAAATCTTTGACTTTGTCTTGCTTTTTTTCTTTACAACAGGAATTTCAAACTCTCAAGATGGAATTTGAAATGTTACTCCTGAATCTGAGTTTCGGCTCTTGGGCTGTCTCCTTTCTAGTACTGAAGAATAGACTTTCTCTGGGAGACTAAGAAGTTTGATTCCTCACTAACAAGAACACATCTTCTTGTTCCGATTTATCACCGTAGCCTGGCAGTCCTGAGGCACTGTCCCCACCTTCCACACAATATTGAAGAGGCAAGTCCACTATAACACCCTCACAATATCCTCTGCTTTCAGCATTGCCAGTTGGATATTATCCACTGTAGCAATCTTACCAGTGACAAATTTTCAGCAACAGAGATGGGCCAAACCCAGTCAATGGCACTGCCTGTTCACTGGAGGACCATATTCACAGGATTAAGGTGTTCCTCAAAGTGGTCTTTTAGCCGCTCGACAATATCCCCCACATCCCCTCACATGCGGAGAAAAAACTGGGAAACATTCCACCTACAGTACCTTCCAGAGTTATCAAAAGGTTTCATTCTTCATTGCCTCAACAAACTTAATCCATACATAGCCCTTTACAATACAATACAATACAATTTATTTTTGCATAGCCCAAAATCATACAAGGAGTGCCGGAATGGGCTTTAACAGCCCCTGCCTCTTGACAGCCCCCCAGCCTTGACTTTCTAAGAGGACAAGGAAAAACTCCCAAAAAAACCCTTGTAGGGAAATAAAATGGAAGAAACTTTGGGAAAGGCAGTTCAGAGAGAGACCCCTTTCCAGGTAGGTTGGGCATGCAGTGGGTGTCAGAAAAAGGGGGTAAATACAATACAATGCTCAGAACAGAACACAAGTAATCCTAAGTACAATATAATAGAAATATTACATTACAGAGCAGAATTCAACAGTAGATGATATCACATAATATGATTTGGATTTGTTCAGAGTCCTGGAGACATTGGCTGCCTCCTTCTATTGGCCATTCCACAGCTGAGTCAGTACTGGTCCAGCCAATTCAATGAAAGGACCCCTCTACCCGATGATTCCTGCGATCCTCCATCAGAGATGACTTTACCTTAGGCTGGCAAAACAACTTGGCAGGTGTGCCGTGGCACCAAGTGCCCATTTAAGTATTGAGAAGAGAAACAGAATAGGTGAGGGTTAGTAACAAATTATAACTATCATGTTACTTATGTTTTAATGCTAATGACTGACAACAGAGATGCAGTCTGTACAGTTAATCAGAAGCTCTAGTCAGGATATGCTAAACTGAAGTAGTGAGTCTTCAACCAGGATTTGAAAGCTGAGACCAAAGGGGCATCTCTTATAGTACCAGGCAGACCATTCCACAGTTTAGGGTCCTGCAACTAAAAGCTTGACCTCCCACTGTTATTTAATTATTCTTTGGATTCATAAGCAGACCGGCATCTTAAGAACTTAATGGACGTTCTGCTTTGTAAATCTTGATAATTTCAGACAAGTAAGTCGTACCTTGGCTTTATATGTTAAAAGGAGGATTTTAAAATCTGCCCTAAACTTAAACAGGAGCCAGTGTAAGAATTTAAGAACTGGAGTTATATGTTCGGATTTTCTTGTTCTTGTAATATTTCTTGCAGCAGCATTTTGGATTAACTGGAGGCTGTATAAAGAACAGTTTGAACATCCAGTGAACACCGCATTGCAGTAGTCAATCCTACTAGAAATAAATGCATGAATTAATTTCTCAGAATCTTGCTTATTTAGAAAATGCCTTGATTTCCCAACACTTTAGTCACTGCCATAGCTGCCACCTTTTTGCCCTGCTGGTAGTACGGGAATGGGAAAAAAAATAAATGGTTGTCCGCCTATTAATGTACACCATCATTAAATTCATCAGGATCTATGATCGCCAATAATTTAATTGAAAAAAGAATGCTATATTGACTTTACCTCACTCAACGAGAATGGAGAGCACTTAACACACAACTTAACTGGAAAGTTCCCCTCTGGACTGACATGCAAACGTTGCCACCAATCAGTGTTTTAATTTTGTTTTGCCAAGGTACCTACCCTTTCCGTACACTTTTACTTATCGTCACCCATATGAACGTGAGCGCGTCATTTCTAATTTTGCGTAGCACCATATTTAATTTTGCGCATTAGCCCATTTGAATGTGCTCATCACCTTTTTTAATTTTGCGGCACCACATTTAATTCTATGCGTCAACTAATTTGAAAGTGCGCACCTCCTTGTTTAATTGTGCACGCCACATTTAATTGTGCACGTCACCTTCTTTAATTGTGCATGTCACCTTTTTTAATTGTGCGGCATCACATTTAATTCTATGCATCACCTCGTTTGAATGTGCACATCACCTTAAGTGTGGGCGTTTCTTTGTTTAATTGTACGCAACACGCCTTTAAATTTTTTGCCATTTGCTCTTCGGAGTCACCATATTTAGGTCTACATGATGTTCTTCAAGGATCTGTACATAAACCTTGCTTTTGTCGTCACATACATTTTCACTGGGGAAATCTTTTGGTGGGTAAAAACACTCACCGCATCTCTGTATTCTCCACATTCATGCCAATGGCTTGGTCATTTCCCAACTACAGGCAGCGATAAAGGCAATTGCCTTTCTTAATAAACATCATTGGAGTAACTGTCAAGTCAAATTAATATGTAGACGACCCAATTCTTGAACATTTCAGATTAAACACGAACATATAAAATTATTTTATTATCATATTACTAGGCTGACCCGCCTTTTAAGGCGACAGACTTTTAAGTTGACCACTTCTTAAGGCAATTCAATATGTAGATCAATTTGATATTTTATACAAACTCATTAATTTGGTTATATTGCATTTGAGCGTTATTACTTTAATACTCGTAGTTTCTGTTATTTTTGTGATGAAATTTAAACTTTTTTTCTATATTGAGGTCGCCCTTTTGAACCCCCCTGATATTTACTACGCGGTGAGGCATTTGTACTCCATCAACATTAATTATTTCCAGAGACATCATTTTGTCTATTTTTGCAGCGCATCGCGTATAAAAGCAAGTGAAAGATGGGAGCACCAGAACTCTGCTCACATCATGTTGCTTCGTACCGCAAGCTGCAAGTAGTAAGTCTGTGATAAGCGGAATACTGCTACGCTTTCCACTGACGAGACGGAAGGACAATCCCGACCGCTTTTATATAGTAAGAAAGAAGAAGAAGATATCGCACAGTCTGGAGTAGAAAATCATCTTTTACCTGGAAAATTGACACTACAAATCCCATCGTGCATTGTAAAATGGACGGGGCGTGTGTGAAAATCCGCGCCTGCGTAGCACTCACGGGACGGAAGGACAATCCCAATTGCTTTTATATAGAAGGATTTTTCAAGAGGGCGTCACGGTGATGCAGTGGTAGCGCTGCTGCCTCGCAGTTAGGAGACCCGGGTTCGTTTCCCAGGTCCACCCTGCGTGGAGTTTGCATGTTTTCCCTGTGTCTGCATGGTTTCCTCCCACAGTCCAAAGACGTGCAGATTAGGTGGATTGGCGGTTCTAAATTGGCCCTAGTGTGTGCTTGGTGTTTGGGTGTGTTTGTGTGTGTCCTGTGGTAGGTTGGCACCCTGCCCGTGATTGGTTCCAGTGTTGGCTGGGATTGGCTCCAGCACAACCCTTTGACCCTGTGTTCGGATTCAGAGGGTTGGAAAATGGATGGATGGGTGATTTTTCAAAACTCACTTTCCAAGTTGCAGCTGTAACATCCTAAAACTTAGCAATGCATGCCATTGTCAGTGCTATTTCTCCTAATAAGTTCAAAGATGTTGATGTCCAATTGTGTCCCCATGTTTTAATCATTGTTCTTGATCCCATGCAGTATGAACATCAAGACATGATCGCTCTAATCACATGCAAGTGCAAGCTGGCAGAAATGTGCCATAAACACAAGTGTTATTATTGCATTGAAAATTATAATGCCTCAAAACAGCTGCACAACCATTATGTGCCTTTAAACCTTTATGGATCTGAGAAGGCAGACATTATCCTGGCGTGCGTAAAAAGCCACTTATCTTAGCGCTTGTACTTATGATAACAGCATCTGTGGATTATTTATGAGAAGCAGGAAACATGTTATCCCCATGTCTTTATGGGAACAGCACAATGAAAAAGAGACAAAAGGGGATGATTTCTGACTTTGAGCCACTCCGTCCAATTTTGTTCACAAAAATGATAAGTGGCTTTTAAGAGGGTATTTTAACACACACTCCCCGAAAAAAAAATGGGTTATTTTATCTCCCAGCCTAATACTGGCCCAAAAACACCCACACACCAAAACAGGTAGCAGAGGACAAACATCAGAGAAAAAAATAACACTTAGCTTGGCTTTTAAGGGTGGTTTAACTTGAAGCATGCAATCTGCTGTAGAGATAAAGGAGCATATTATTATCATAATAATAGTATTTGGTGCAAGAAAAACATCATTTTTTAGTCATTGAGTTTTTTGGCTGTACAGCTGTATCCAGGTGGCTTAGTTTGGAGAAAAAGATCTTAGGCATCATGGGTCAATGACTTTGGGCAAGAGAGTACTCGGATCATAAATCATTGTGACAAACAGACAGCAGCAGCAGTGTGTGGTAGCTGCCCCCATTTGAACGCCTTAATCCAATATAATTTACAACATTTACAAAAACAATGCAATTCCATACAGGACCATACTTCCAATGTCATCGGGAATATTCAGGGACGTTCTTATCCTTAAGATATAGCTTTGTCTTCTAGTTTCTCTCTGGATACTCAGATTTCGAAAGTTGTTTTGTAGTTCATATGGGCATACATTACTTATATACAGTGTGTGTCTATAAATATAGGGATGTATGTGACTATAAATATAGACAGTATGTGTCCATAAACATAGCAAACAAATCACATATACAGTGCCCTCTATAATGCTTAGGACAAAGACACATTTCCCCTTGATTTGCCCCTCTGTTCCACAGTTTAAAATTAGAAGTCAAACACTTCAGGCATGATAAAAGTGTACATTGCAGACTTCAGTATAAGGGTATATACAGTACATATGTTTTGGTCACCCCACATAGAAATTACACTTTGTACATAGCACCCCTTATTTCAGGGCTCAATAATGTTTGGCACACAGCAGTGGCAGTTCTATTAAAGCCATCATTAGAACATTAGAACACACTAGACGAGAACGAGCCATTCAGCCCAATGGCCTATGAACTTATTTCTTCCAAAAAAGTATTAAGTTGAGTTTAAAAGTCCCTAAGGTTTAACTGTTTACCACACTACTTGGTAGTTTATTCCAAGTGTCTATCATTTTTTGTGTAAAGAAAAACTTCCTAATGTTTGTGTGAAATTTACCCTTAACAAGTTTCCATATTTAGCACTTTGTTGCACATATCCCTTGTATGCTATGACTGCTTGAAGTCTGTGATTCATAGACATCACCAGGTGCTGAGGATCTTCTCTAATGGTCCTCTGCCAAGCTTCTGCTTGTTTTGGGGGCTTGTCCCCTTAAATCTTCTCTTCATCATATGGAAGACCTGCTCAATTAGATTTAAATCGGGTCACTGGCTTGGCCATTCAAGAATTGTTTTGTTTTGTTGCTTTGAATAACTCCTGTGTTGCCTTAGCATGATGTTTGGATCATTATCTTATTATAGGATGAGGAGTCGTCCAATGAGTTTGGAGGCATCTACTGGAACTTGAACAGATCAGATGTTTCTATACACTTCAGAGTTAATTGTGCTACTGCTCTCAGCAGTTCCATCACCAAAAAGAGAAGTAGTACCTGTAGAAACCATACACCCTCACCAGCAGATGAGGTGGTCTACTTTGGTCCTTTGGCAGTTCCTTTTTATCTCCAAACTTTGTTCTTGCCATCTTTGACTTTTTTGTCCACAGGACCTTTCTCCAGAATTCTGCAGGTCTTTTTAGGACATTTTCACAAACTGTAACCTTGCCACCCTGTTTTTGTTGCTAACTGCGTGCTTTACATCTTGCTGTGTGACCTCTGGATTTCTGTTTATGAAGTCTTCTGCTGATAGTCATCTCTGCCAAATCTACATCGGCCTCCTGAAGATTGTTTCTGATTTGAAGGAGAGGCTTTTTGGGCTTTTACTTTACTATATTGAGGATTCTTCTGTCATCAGCAGTGGATGTCTTCCTTGGTATGCCAGCCTTTTCGCAATTACTGAGCCCACCAGTGCATTCTTTTACCTCAATGATATTTCGCACAGTTGATTTAGCTAATCCTAAGGTGTTACCAGTGTCTGTAATGTTTTTTTTCTTGTTTTTCAGTTTCATAATGGCTTCTTTAATTTTCATTGGCACAGCTCTTGTCCTCATGTTGAACAATGGCAACTACAGACTTTGAAGGGTATCAGCAGGCCGAGGTATCTAATGAAACAATGAAACACACCTGAGAAATCACAAACACCTATGATGCCAATTGTCCCAAACATTGTGGTGCCCGAAATTGGGGACCATGTAGAAAAAGTATTGTCCCTCATACAATCCTAATTTAGAGCCTATCCTGCACATTTTTGTGATGTGAAAGTTAAACTGCAACAAATGGCAAATATGCAAAATCCTCAGCATCCAATCCTGGTTAATCTTTCTTTTACAGTAATTATTTCAATTAAGTTCTATTAGTTGTCATATAGTTAAATGAAAACTCAACATCATACAGTGCAAAGACACAAATCATTACAATAGCAAGAAATACCAGTAAATAATTAATTTAAAAATGAAAAGGGAGCTTCTATTCAGATTCCTGACTCATTATTGGTGAAGGGCTGGAAAAGATCAGTGAGCACGTTGGAGATAAGGATAAGTTTGACAAATGAGTGGAGACCTTGTGAAGAACATGTTGAGAGATCTTAAATCTGTCTCAAGGGAGTAACTTACTCCAATAATGTTGAAACGTGATAATGTAATTAGCACTCCAAATCCTTGTGTCAACATTCAGTATGTCCATTTAATTCTGAATGATATGTCGCAGCTCAAGCACTAAAAGCTATCTAAAACTAAACAAAAATGTGCTAATGTTTTTCTTAATGTCTCTAGGCTCTGTGCTGATTCTTTAGTCACGTAAAACTAACATCTTTCTATTAAGGATGATTGGATTAAAGGAGTGATCCAGCCAAACTGAATTTTCTTTGGAGCTTGGCAGAGACAAACGTTATTTCCCTTAACGATAAAATAGTCTATCATAGTTATGGTCAGAACACAGAAAATCTTAATGCCAAAGCAGCTATTAAGAAACTAAACTAGAAGTCAAAGTCTGTTGAACACAATCTATGAGGTTTTATCCTCTCAATGAACAAACTTTTGACGTCTTGTCAAAGATCCAAGTTTTCCGCACATAACCATTACTGGAACAAAATTAGATCAATTTTTGTCTCTAAGTGCTCTTGTGTTTGATCTTTTGGCTTGTGAAAAATTTCCTCTTGCTTTTTTACTTTAAAAATTGTTTTTGCAGACTTTGGTTTTGTTTCCTTTTTGTTTTTTTTGTTATGACTGCACTGTAGGATCAAATGAGAAGATGGAATGTAATAGTATTAAAGAGTCAAGGTTAAAACCAGGAGGACAAAAATCAAATAAACAACAGCCAGAAAGTGAGACAAAATTGTAAATCGAGGGACATAGCGAGAGAGTCCAAAACCAGAATATGTCACGTAGCCTAAGCTAAACAGCAAGAAGAAAATCAAAGCTGAAGAACGGAAAACATTTCATATTCAGAAAGTTCTTTAACAATGATGAGAATAGAGGTTAATCTAATGAATTTGTTACAAACTTTGGCCAGTAAAGGAGAGAGAGGAGAGGAGAGTTTAGGAGCACACACTTATAGAGTGCATTACCACACCCACCACACGATAAACCAACTCAGGATCCCAGATTAGAACCTGAGCGCAAACATGCAATTGGTGACACCACAGCACCACACAAGTTCAGATGGAATGGAACCAATGGGAAGTTTTTATGGTGGCTGGAGTGCCAATTCTGCTGCCAACCTCCAGGTTTCAGTGTGTGAAATTGATCTGTATACCATTGTGGTAATTACATCACACGTCACACACTCTGGGACACTCTCTAGCAACATCCTAGTAATTCTGCATTACAAACAGCAAACAAATGAAATCCTTGGTACTAAAACCAAACTGATACCTTGGGAAGATATATTTTTAAACTAATGACTTCATAAATGCAGACCAGACCATTAAACTCCTTGACCTCTAAAACTTCCCAAATGCTACTTTCATTATTTCTCTTACAAAAATAAATAAATTAAAAAGAAAAAAAAAAGAAAGTCCAGATCATTATGAAAGTTATTGGTTAAATTTATTTGTAATCAAGTCTGTGTTTGTCTCCTCTTTGAATGATTGTGTTAATAAATTTGATCATTATTATTATTTTTCATCTTTTTGGCCAGAAGTTTTTATAGTTCTTCCCTGGCTTGGGTTCAAAGTTGTGTTTCTTGTCTGTTTTGTTCATTTTTGTGCCATTTATCATTGTTAATGTTTCTTTGTTTATTATGTGCATTATTCTTTGTTTTTGTCTGTGACTATAAAATGCCTGTGTTATGTTCTTTGTGTTGTGTGGGTGGTCTCCAAAAGAAATGCCTTCCATCTATAAATCTCAAGGCTCTCCCATAGTTCCTGACGGTTCATTTCGATTGCACTAGGGCAGGGGTGTAAAACTCCAGTCCTGAAGGGCCGCAGTGGCTGCAGGTTTTCATTCTAACCATCTTCTTAATTAGTGACCAGTTGTTGCTGCTGATTGCTTCTGAAAAACAGAAAGTCAACAGTTTTGGAAATGTGAGCTGTGGCAGAATGAGAGCAACAACAAGCCGTGGAATTAAATAACGAGTTTAATTAACAGCAAGAATTGGCTTCTCGTTAAGAAACTGGTTGGAGTTTGAAGCCCCAGTTTAGCCGGTCATCTGATGGCTCGTTTCACATCTCATTTTTGTTTGGCTGCATTTTAATGAGGAAACGAATCAATTCAGAGGACTGAATCCTTCTAACAGGGCTATTAAAATGTGAATTAGCAGTGAAAACAGGTCACTGATTAGGAAAAGGGTTAGAATAAAAACCTGTAGCCGCTGCGGCCCTCCAGGCCTGGAGTTCGACACCTGTGCACTAGGGAGTGGAGTGTTTACTAGTGTTTCTCTTGTGCTAATTGTGATGTCCTGGATTTCTAAACCTGTGCTCTGTTTTTGACATTGCCTTGAGATTCTTTATTGAGGCTGTGTTTACTATGGATTGCCTTGCCTTCTCTGGCAATTCCTTTTGTGTTGTAAAGAGCTTTTGTTAAAAACAAATCTTTTATTTTTTAACGATTTTACAAGGCCTTTATTGTTTCTAGCCTGGGTTTAGATGGTAATCCCCCCTAGTGGGCAATTTTGAAAGTATTGGGACTTATGTGCTTTTGGGACTCACATACCTACCATTCAAAACAACTTCCTTATATTACTTGCATACACATTTTCATATTTTAGTCAGATTTTTATTACAGCTATAGAATCATATGTTTTTGTCTATATACAATTCCAGTTCATTTTTATATTTTAGACTCGCCAAAGTGCCTGGCATTACCTGAGTATATTTGTAGAATGGGTTAAGGAAAGAAAGCAAAGACTTCTGTGGTTTCTTTTTAATGGTGATCCTGTTGTTATTGCTAGCTGTTCTGTCCATTATCCACAGTTCCTTCTATCAATGTCTCTGCTCTTGTGAGTCAAGAATTTGTTGTTTTTGGGTCCAATTAGTTTTCAGAATTGTGGTAACTCCTTGCATAAAAGCTGTCATATTTGACTCATGGTGCTTCAATTATGAAGAAAAGCAGGCAAGACCTGAGTTAAACAACAACTCTTTGATTTTCATTTGTATTGCACTGTACTTCCACTCTCAATCAAGCCTCACCTAACACTCCCATACAAAGTGCTCAATACTCCATTTTATACGACAGCAGATAGACCTGTGGTCCTCCCAAGGTAAGTAATGTTAAGCTCTGGTCATTCTGTCTGCTATTCTGACTTTAATCTGTTCAGATGTTTCACTTGTTCTGAGCCAGCAGGTGACATTGGTGTGAACACTGTAGAACACAGGAAAATAAAAAAACTGGAACCCCCAGAGTCAAGATTTCCGGTTCCAAAGTAGTCTATTTTGTCTGTATAGTTGTAGAGAGTAACTATGCAAAACTTGCTCAAAATGTGTATAATGGTATAGAGAACAAACAGACAGACAGACAGACATTCTATCTTATACTTACAGTATATAGATAATTCTTGCTTTAATAAAACGATTTTCAGACCATTATGTGTATGAATGAGAGGGAGGTCAGAGGGTGAGGATGCAGGGAGTAGAGTTGGTGAAGGTGGATCAGTTTAAATATTTGGGATGAACAATTCAGAGTAACAGGGATTGTGGAAGAGAGGTGAAAAAGAGAGTGCAGGCAGGGTGGACTGGGTGTAGAAGAGTGTCAGGAGTGATTTGTGACAGACGGGTATCAGCAAGTGTGAAAGGAAGGTCTACAGGACGGTAGTAAGACCAGCTATGTAATATGGGTTGGAGACGGTGGCACTGACCAGGAGACCAGGAGACAGAGCTGGAGGTGGCAGAGTTAAAGATGTTAAGATTTGCATTGGGTGTGATGAGATTGGATAGGATTAGAAATGAGTACACTAGAGGGGCAGCTCAAATTGAATGGTTGGGAGACAAAGTCAGAGAGGCGAGATTGCATTAGTTTGGACATGTGCAGAGGAGAGATGCTGGGCATATTGGGAGAAGGATGTTAAAGATAGAGCTGCCAGGAAAGAGGAAAAGAGGATGACCTAAGAGAAGGTTTATGGATGTTGTGTGAGAGGACATGCTGGTGGTGTGTGTGACGGAGCAAGATGCAGAAGACAGTATGATATGGAAGAAGATGATCCACTGTGGCAACCCCTAACGGGAAAAGCCAAAAGAAGAATTAATTTAATGTAAAGCTGTATGTCACCGCAGGAGAGTTTTTTAATGTTATTGTTTGTTGTAGATATAGTTTGTTTCATCACCATTTCCATGTTTGTATACATTCACTCAATTACTATGTAATGCCATATCTGATCTGTTAAGCTTGGCCTGCTATAAGCTTCCAGCTTTTTGCAGACCTCACCTACCCTTCTCATTTGTCTTACATCAAGATTTACAGTAAGCTACACTATAAACCTGCTGATGTTGGAATCGTACCACACTGGAGTGGGACCACTTTGCTGGGTAGGGGCAAAAAAAGCAAGGTACTGAACAGATACAATTTATCCTAACATCCATCTGTTCTAGCTCTTACCGTTTCATCAAACTGAATCCACAAATGTACACCATGTAGGCAACAAATCACACAAGAATTTCTTTTGCTGCTGCCAACCTCCATATTAATCCCTCAGACAATAAAGTGTTCCATCATCACAACTTTAGAACATTAGAAAATTTTTGACAAGTACATGCCATTCAGCCTAACAAAGCTTGTCATGCCTGTCCTGTGTTCCAACAACGTCAAGTCCCTAAAAACATACTGTTTACTGCCCTACTTGGTTATTTGTGTCATGGGTCTATAATTCTCTGTGTGAAGAAAAACTTCCTAATATTTCTGCAAAATTTACCCTTTGAACGTTTCCAGTTGTGCCCCAAAGTTCTTGGTGAACTAATTGTAAAAAACAGTCTCGATTCTCGCCACTAATTCCTTTCATAATATTAAACACTTCAGTCGAGTCTCATTTTAATCTTCATTTTCTCCGATTGGAAATGTTCACCTCCTATAATCTTTTCTCATAATGTATCCACTACAGTCATGGAATCAGCCTAGTTGCTCTTCTCTGGACTTTTTCTAGCGCTCCTTCTATGTCTTTTTTTAGCCTGAAGACCAAAACTGGACACAGTACTCTAGGTGAGGTCCAATCAGTGTGTTATAAAGCTTCAGCATAACCTCCTTGATATCATATTAGCCTTCTCGATTACTTCTGTCTACTGTCTGGATGTTGATAGTGATAAATCCACTATGGCTCCAAGGTCCTTCTTATACGGTGTGCTTTTAAGTTTCAGACTTCTCATTGTGTATTCAAAACTAAAATTTTAACTTCCTACCTGTAATACTTTACATTTGCTTGCATTTCATCTACCACAAATCTGCCCAAGCCTGAATGGTGTCCAAGTCCAACTTTAATGACTCAATAGATTCCAGTTTCTCTGCAAGTTCATCTAGCTTGGTATCGACTCGATGTTGATGTTCCTCAATCCTGCCTCCGACCCGAGAGGTATGAGAATCTCTTTGAAGCTTTGCCAGATGGTCAATGGGGCAATCAGTAATAAATGGGTAAGGCACTGGAGTTTAACCACAAAGTTGCCAGTTGAATTCCCATGACTGTGTGAATTTGAGCAGCTCATTTTGTTGGCCTAAGCTCCAGTTGGTAAAAATGTATGTCAATAATTCTACTGTATAATGATCTTGACCTAGATGAAGATGTCATCTAAATATACAATAGTATTCATAAATGGTTGGAAAACTCTCACTTGGGGAGGATGTGTATGGATCTCTTTCCTTGTGTTTATTCCACCAGTTTCTCACCTGCTTCACATTGTCTGGACTGGAGACTAATCTCAGGCCACACTTGGAGTTCACACATTGTCGTTAAAGAATATCCGTTTGCATCCTAACAATTATTTACTGCACCCAAGGCCAGCTGCCTCTTTCAGGTTTAAAAGCACCAGTCTCAAATTGATTTATCAGCTGTCTAAAAAAAATTAGTGTGACAGAAAATGAGCTTCTGTAAATCTAAACATAAACCAAAACTTGCATTGCATTGGACGTATAATTGTTTGGGGCAAATAGTTTTTTCCTGTTTTTTCAGAATATTTTAAATGTTTGGACTAAATTGTTTTTTACTATTTTTTCGGAATATTACTTTTGTTTAGTCAGCCTCATGCTTAGTTTTGTGTCATTTGTTTTTATTGTTGTTAAAATAATAAAAATAATAATAATAATAATACATTTTAAAACACAGGATTATTGTGAGAATAAATAATCCAGAAAAACCGAAACAGAGACATGGCCAAGCAGAGCAAGGAGTAAGAAGTTAAAAATAGCAATCAAAATCGAAAAAGGAGTAACAATGTGTGACCACTAGGGGGCATTGCAGCACTCGAAATCCCAGACACAACCTCACAGGTACATGTCCCGGTAAAACAGAAAGGTTTATTTGAACAAATACATCACAAACATCACATACAATTCTTCTGTTTATCATTTTCTCTCTCCTTCCACTCCTCCCAGGCAAGCTTTGTCCGTCTTTCACACCCGACTTGAACTTACCTAGATGAGTCTTTTATCTTGGACTTACGAGTACTTCCGGTTCTAGGGTATAGCCTGTTAGAAGCACTTCTGGGTCAGACAAAGTAGGGATCATTAATCCCAGCAGCTCCCCCTGGAGGCACCCAAGGACCCAGACATAGCTGCTCTATGGGACTCCAGTTCCTAGCATGCTTTGTGGTTGTTTGCACATGTAGCATAGTCCAGGGAGATTGCCAACTAGCATGTCTGGGGAGTAAGTAGCTGTGCTGGGTTGTTTCTCCCTGTCGTTCTATCCTACTTCTGCCGGCCAGGTAAGGGCTTCAGTCCATCTTTGCCAGGAAGCCAACATACCTTCCTGTGAATTAGCATGTTTTATCAATTCTCTGGCAAGGGAAGGGAACATTTTGCTATTCTTTTTGCCCAGAGATCGCACAGGGACACGGATGCCTGCATATGCATGGCAGATGTTAACTTTAAGCAAGGAGGAAAATGAAATTCAAAGCAGAAACACAAAACTAGAATTGAGGGTTAGTTGAAAGAAACTAACTATGTTTCAGTTTGGTATTGTTCATTGTATATCTACCAAGGGATAATGCAGGCTGTGAATGTCATTTTTAAATGTCACTTCAATGACGTCAACCATGAGATGACAGCGGTCACATGACACCTCCAAATAGCATCATGTAAACAAAGAAAACAAGATGTGATCCAAAATAAATTTTGTCAAAATGGATTAAAATAAAAAGTAAACCATATAAACCAAATCTTTATGTGAAATAACCATGAAACACACACAACTGTGTGTATAATAACCTGTTATTATGACAGTTCTATTGAATTATAATGTTTAATACTAATTTTTGTGTCACCTTTTTATTTAATGGGTTCCCCAATTTTATGTAAAGATTTTTGTGAAAGCCAGCATCTTGTTTATGACAACAGTAATGTTGCTATATGTGATGCTGAAATCAGGTGACATCAACAAGCTACCGCTGTAAAACACGGCTGTGCTGTCCAGCTCTGAAATAATAAGGGAACACTCAGCTACAGTAAGTAAAACTAGCAATCAAATTGCTAGAGAAAGAATTAATTTAGAAGTTTGAAAGTCAAAAGCAGGAAATAGATAACTCTGCTGCCAAAACCTAAACTCTAACCCAAATTCATAATCTAATTGAAGAATAATTCATTTCAATTCATTTGAAATGTATTGTCCCAAGATGTTAATTTGGCTTGTCAACAGGTTTTACAGAGCGATTGTGACATAACATTAAAAACACAACATTAAAAACACATTAACATAAAAACACATCCATCAAACGTAAACATACAGTAGAACAAATAAATACAGCCAGTGAACACGATTCCTACTGTGAAACATTAAATCAAACATATGACAAAAAAAATGAAACCTAGGTTTAGACCTGACTGCTGAAAGGTGCAAATGCTAACTGTTCATCCTGTGGATATTTATTTACTGTAAGTTACATTATTTAGAAGATTAAAAGCTGCAAGAACAGCAGGAAGACCATACCAAACACACTCCTAGGCTATGTCCCCACTGCTACATTTCCATTTAATAACAGAGTTTTCAAATAAAAAATTATCTTTGTCCACACCATACTTTTCACATCGTTTCTGAAATTACCTCTGTCCACACTAAAACAATCAAAACCGTATAAGATGTAGATGTTCGCCTACACTGGGCATGTATGCATTGGAGGAAAAATTCTTCAAGGAGCGGTAGCACCACCGGTTTTTGGATTTATCGCAGAACTGTATCCATCTGTAAATTACTGTCCTTTTGTTTATGTGTGCAGCATTCAAATTGTATAAAACACGATTTAGATTGTGACACGCCTGCTAGACAGCGGCAGGCTCACTGCCTCAATGCCGAGTCTGCAGCCCCCACACAATGCGCCCGTTGGCCATAGACCTATCGCCAATCCGGGGGTACTTGAAGTCGGCCGATTTCCTGAACCACTTTTTTTTTGTCCCCTTTTCTCCAGGACGATCTGATCCCAGTTGCAGATCCACAGCCGCGGAACCAACCTGACAAGGAGGGTTATCTCTGCCTGAACTGAAGGAGGGAGCCAAAGCAGAATGACTAATGAAGTCACTGCTTGTTTGCTGTGTCTGTGTGTCATGGAGTGGTAGCTCCCATTTCAATAAATATGCTTGCTGTTCCTGTTTTAAGCTGATCAATAAAGTTGGTCATTCTGAAGACTGAGACTGAGCCTCGCCTTTCTGGTGAGCAACACATCAAGTGACATGGAAAGCAACTTTCAACAATGGAATATGGTTTTCCTCCATGAAGGATAACCAGTCAGGGAATGGGACTTTGTGATGAGCATAAACAATCATAAGCATGAGCATTATTACAGTCTGGATTTTCAAAAGTGTTTGTCTCTAACCCCGAGGCGCCATTTTCAGAAGTATACGGGTCTGGAGAGCACTTTCAAAAGTCTCCGTTTTAAAATACCAGGGCAGTGTGGATGAAAGGTGAAAATGGAGACTTACGGTATGTTGACACTTTTAAATGAAAGTGTAGTAGTATGGATGTGATTTCTCTTATTTATTTTCACAGTCTCAAATGCATAAGAAATGCGACACAAGCTACTTAAAGTGTTGCACTGATGATATCACAATGCATGACATCTGGAATAATGCATTCAACAACCACACCATGCACCATAGCACAGGTTAGACAAAATAGTGCCACCAAAGAGGGAAAACAAAATGGTTTTGCAGTTAAATGAAAATATAATAATGAAAATATTTATGTAATTCCAGAAACTTAATAGCAATATTATGATTATATCTATGTAATAGCCAATGAACAAAACCTTAAAAAAAACAATAATGAATACACAAAAAAAATCACCAATTGCAACACCCTCATTCATTTTTCAGTATCGAGCCTTGCTACTTCTAACAATTCTAATTTCTCATCTCTTTTAAACTTCTTTGCATTTCTGCCACTGACTAAAGCTAATTAAAATGGCTTCTTTTTCATGTCTGTCTATAAACAGTCTCAGATTAAAAGGTGTCTTAAGCCTCTGCCCATGTTTGCCTGGTTGGCTCTTTTTAATGTAATTTTCTTAACTCTGGTATAATCATTCCAACACCTTGGACCATCTTGGTAATATCAGACAATGGCTGATTATACAGAATTAATTTATTAATTTACTACACCTTCTCTTACAGATTAAATGTCAGTGCCTCTTGAACCCCCCTCACTCACCACTTTTTTTGTCCCTGCATGGCCTTTCTTGTGTTGACAGTTGTTTCTTTCACCTTAGTCGCTTCAAGCCTACTGGCTTTGCTTGACTGAGCATCCATTAATTTATTTCCTTGGTACCTTGTCTTCAGATATTTCACACTTTCCCATATTGCTGTATTAATGCAACATTCGATGAGCTGCCCCTGTCACCCTCCCCACTATGCCTCTTCCTCTTATTACCTGCCAGTATTCTGCAGTATTTAGCGCTTACAAGTACCAGATGAGACAGTCTGATACATTAAAAATAAGATTTTTTCTAAAAAATCCATCTAAAAAAGAAGATTACCATAAAATTGGTGTACACCCTGTCACATACGTGCGATTGGGAGACAAGGGCCTAAATGATAGTAATTCCACGCCAGACCAGCAGGTGGCGGGGTGCGCTGACTGTCTCTCTCAATCTCTTGCAGACCATTCATGGAAAATCCCGTAGGGTTCTGGTGCCAATGGCGACGTCACTTCTAGTCCCGATGACTTCCAGTTCTGGTGCCAATGATGCTGCCACTTCCTGTCCCAACAATGTCACTTCCGGTTCTGGCCCATATAATGCCAATTCCTTTACCAGCCTTTAAAGCAGTCATCTTACATCCATAATTTCAGTACTATTTTGGACTCAAACCTGTGAACATCTCTGTTCAATTTACAGTAATCCCTCCTCGATCGCGGGGGTTGCGTTCCAGACCCCCCCGCGATAGGTGAAAATCCGCGAACTAGAAACCATATGTTTGTATGGTTATTTCTATATATTTTAAGCCCTTATAAACTCTCCCACACTGTTTATAAATATTCCCCGCACAGTTATACAGCATAAACCCTTTGTATTCTCTTAGATATTAGGTAAGATTCATTGAAATTATGTATGTAAACACACTGTTTATATACAGTAAAACCTAAATATTATTTTAAAGATATTGAGTGTCTCCGATATCACATATGTTACAGACATTACGACAGACAGGCCACCAGCAATAAATACATACAATGCAAGAAAAATTGTATACAGTAAATGTGTGTACAGTGACACTAAACGTACATACATGTACTAAGTACTGTAAGTAGAAAATTAATTATGGTTACTCACCAACAATGACACGACGACTTGTCCGATAACAATGAGTTTAATTTTACTGCACAACAAAGGAGAGCGTTACAGCCCTTCTAAAGGAACCTCTTCAGGCGATCGTGTAGCACCGCCGTTGTTTTTCTTCCAGCAGTCTTCAATCTAAATCCCTAAAGCAGAATCCAATCCGTACTACTGCCTTATTACGTCCACTTACAACTAGTTTTGCACCCTGGTTAAAAGGACACTGCGGCCGTAGATCTTACATTATTTTCCTCCTTTTTAAATAAAAAGAATCGTGGACTCATTGATGCCTAATGGCGTTCTACAGCGGTGTAGCTTTTCTCTTCCTTCAACAAATCCAAAACGTTTACCTTTTTGGCAATTGTTAACATCTTCCGTTGGCGCTTGGGCACGGACCCTGAAGCAGTAGCAGGAGCAGATCGTTTTGGAGCCATAATGAAGGGCTTGACTATACACAAAGATAAACACAAAAGAGCTCAAAAGTTAACTCTTTACACAGCGAAACACATTGATGCTGAATGAGCGAGACAAGACTTCCTGGTTAACGCCGCAGAATCAAATTTGTCGCTCCATCGCTGGCCAATCAGCACACAGGGACTTAACTGCATGCTCTGACTGGTTAGCTTCTCAGCCATCCGCCAATAGCATTCCTTGTATGAAATCAACTGGACAAACCAATTGAAAAGTCACAGTCACCCATTGTCCGCAGAACCCGCGAAGCAGTGAAAATTCCACGTTATATATTTAGATATGCTTACATATAAAATCCGCGATAGAGTGAAGCCGCGAAAGTTGAAGCGCGATATAGCGAGGGATTACTGTATTTCAGTTTCGCAGCTGGGAAACAATATATGGGTGGCTGCCCGAAACCTTTATGATGTCTGTGACTCATCTTTGTGACAACCCATTAATACCAAGAAAAAGATGTTTTAGGAGAAAACGCTGAATGTGACATGAACACATTACACCAGGATCACTTGGTCTTCACAAGCATGCTCCATGAAAGACATGCAGATAACTAAAGTAATGTCACCATGAAGGCAATGGCTTGCATGTCAAGCGTCTTCACTATTTTTCCAATTGATCTTAGAGCCATCAGACCTGTGGGAAAGTGAACAAATGTGACTAATCAGGGCTGCTTTTGTTTTCAACCTACTCATAAATTGGGACTCACAGGACTGTATTTCAAGGAATTTATTGTGTAACAAAATAAAACTATTATGTTAAATGTTACCCAGGGGGCTCATTGTGTGTTTTGGGTCTTTTGAACAACATACTGTACACACTTGCCTTGGCAACCCAGCTGAGGCTGATCAGGCCCCAACTTGTGTCTAAGCAGCTTTCTGCCATGGTGCACTCCGCTTTATTCACAGCCATCACAAAGCCTTCTCAGCCTCCTGTGTGATGTTTCTAATGGCTATCCCCTTAAGGACACCTATTGTGCCTGCTTGATTAAGGACCATGCAGAGGGATTGTTCAGCAAATTCACTACATCCTACCTCTATGGGCACACACCCCTTGCTGTGGCACTCCTCGGCCAGTCCATGATAGTTCCATCCTGAGTTCTCAGGGAATTGTCAGTTTAAGCATGACCACCTGTCTGGATGGTCCATGTACTGTATGATATTTGAAATTTCGTTTCAGAAAATATTTAAAAAAGAAAAAGAGACACTTATTTGATTTTATACTTAAAAGGAACAAATGAAAAATGCAAAACAATAACTTTTTTCTTTTGTTCTTTCACACATCAGAAAAGAAAAATGCAAGAAACGAGAACGAGAAAACACCCAGTAGTGTGTACAGTAAGTAACAACAATAACGTCCATAAAAGAACTGCTACATTAATGAAGCAAAGTTTGCAAAGCTTGCATTTTTACCTGAAAGATGTTTCTCTGTAGTCATATCCTCGTCCCGGAGTGACACTATTTTACTGTCCTGAAAGACAACGCAATGGTCCATCCTCTGCTGATGCCAGTGTAACTTCAAGACCGTTAATCATTGTGTTGTGAGGAGGACTGTTCGCACATGTTGTCAAAAATCGTGCAGAAGAAAAAGTACTTCTGGTTTCAGACAACGAAAATGTGTCTGTTTTGTTGTTTTTGAGCATTTACACTTTTATTATTTGAATCACAAATAAATCCAGAAAAGTATTTGTAATTTTAAGTTTATGACTGCTATTTGTTTCCACACCATGTTCCTTTCATTTACGTTTTTTCGTTTTTGCTTCTAAAATTAAATTTCAAATACCAAAAAGTACATGGAGCCTGGATGACACTGATGCAGAATTTTGGCTGACCTAAGCATGATCATCGAGATTCACAGAGATGATCTCAGGAAATTTGAGCTTTGTCCCCAGGCAGACCATAAGCTGCCAGTCCCTGGACTGCTTCCATTGGTGATTTTGTGCCTTTTGACCTGCTTTAACGAAGGACATGGTTGTTCAGCATGGAGGAGATACTTCTCTGGATTAAGGCACTACAAATAGTGTCAGCTACTCTTCTAAACACCTGCTTGTGGCACCAGCAATAACTCCCTTCTCCCAGGGCCTTTAAACAGCAGCTGAGAATGTGTTCCAGCAATCTTGTTCCCTGGCACATTTGACAAGCTGGTGATTTAATCTTTCCTCAGCAAAAGTGGTTCACTGTGCTTGGGAGGATGTCAAAGACTGACCATATTCAGTGTCTGGGGAGACCAGAGTCCACACAAATGCACACAAATTTGCACTTACCATTCCATCTAACCTACATGTCTTTGAGAGAAGGAGGCCAGAGAATCTTAAAGAATATTCGACAGACATGGGGAAACTGTGTAAACTTCACACAGACAACAACTTGGGGGCCAGAATTGGATCTGTGAGGCAACAGCACTCAGCACTGTGCCACCATGCCACCCGCTATAAACTCATAAGCATGGGATTTAAAACTACAGTAAAAAGCAGCTAAATATTGAATGATGCCTTTCAGAATGCCATCCACCTACAAAAACCCCTTTTATGCTGGGGCTCTGCTTTTGTTCAAAGCCGTAACCTTATATTTCTCATCCCTGGCTTTTTTAATTTCTGCTCAACCTGGTGTTTGCTCTCTCAATCTTTTGTAACAATTCAGTCAGGAGTGTTCATCAGATAACTCATCATATTTACAAAAGGGGGATCTTGTTTGAAGTCTGCCTGCGGAAAAGAGATGAAATGGAGCTGTGAATTAAATGAAATAATGGATCATTTGAAAGCAATATGAACTGGTGTGAGCTCCAATTGCAGAAGTATTTACCGGTCTGTTGATCAGGGGTGGTGAGTCCTCATTCAGGTCTAGAAAATATACAAAGAAGCCGAGAAAGTGAAAGAGAGAAAGAGAGACAGAGAGAGAGAGTTGGATTAGAAATAAGCAGCGATGCGTAAGAAGCTTCGGCTATTTAAATTGCATTTAGTTTGTCACAATTTGTCAACAAATGTGAAGGTAGCATTCTTTATCTGTTTTTAAAGTGGGGTTTATTGTTAGTCACGATCTGAACTGTTGGGCAGATGTTTCCAGTTCTAATTCTAAATCACTTATCCCCTTGTGTCAGGTTTGGTGATTTATCTGCACTTTGATAGATAAACAGATAATGAAAGTAAATTGATGATTAAATCTCTGCATTTCCTGTCTGACAGCACTTTTATTTCAGTTAGGAGGAACAGCACACACTTTATATAAAATAATTTAAATCGTGTGCTTTCCTGTCCTATGAGGACAAAGCCGTTCCCTCTCCACAGCTGTGTTACTGCCTTCTACACATTTAAGTTTTCTCTGTCTCTTTCTAATTCAAAATAGTACATAATTCTGCATATTATTGTCATTGCAATATGCAATATCACTGGGAATTTTAGTTTTTCAGCAGAAAAGCCAATAATCCTGTCAGTGGGTTTATTAACATTAATTGAACTTGTTAAAATGCATTGACTATAAAAAGAGGGAAATGATAAGCAAAACTCTTGCAGCTGCAGACACATTTGCACAGAATCAGGAAGCCTAGAGGACGGGAGCCAGTGTGTTTCCCTCAGTCTGCCGAGCATCACTTTCTGGTCACTGTACCATGTGGGGGCTGGCGTGCGGTACAGTATTGTCATCTCAATCTGCCTGCAGTCTGTCTTGTTGCACCAGAGATGCTCAGAGCTCGAGTGAAGCAGTTAGAGAGGGGCTTGTAATTACAGCTGGATGGTCAATACACGTCATACACAGAGGAACTGCAACATCCATCTGCTCCTGCTGAGTGTGCTTCAAGGAATCTTTCATTTCATAGCTGGGATTTTGTAAACAAAGTGAAGATTCTTTGCAAGAGAAAGCAGCGCTGCATGTAATTATGCCAAGGTTATGTTGGAAAGGCATCAGATGAAGAGAACTGTCAGGATCTGAAAAATCAATTTGAAAGAAGACAGAAATGCAACGGCAATTTCACTGAGGTGTAAGTACCATTTCAAAAGCTAAAAAGTAATTTCACGCTGGCAAAAACAATAGAAAAAAGAACAAAGAGCAGTTAGTTGATTTAATGGCTTTTAAAAGATCTAGATTACAACAGTAAAGATGTTTACAGTAAAGATCTATTCTCTGAAAAATAGCTAGAAAAAAAACAAAAAAAAAAACATGTAGCATTTACTTTGAATGTATTTGCGTATATATCTATGTAAACATTTCATTAGCATGAAATCATCCAAGTGAAATGTGCATACTGGACAAGTCAACAGAAACAGAAGTCTGTAAGTGGCAACGGATGAATACTGTGTACAACACAATGCCTTATATTTTATAGGTTTGATACAAAAGCAGGTTAGAAAAAGTAGCGTAGCTCAGATGTTCACCTGCCTGTCTCACTTTATTCACAGGGACATACGGGCTAGTCTGACGGAACTCGTTTTTAAATGAACAAGTAAGGAAAAAATGAATTAGACAGTAAGTTTTCAGCAAGTAAGATTAGTAACTATCCTGAAAACATGTTTTGTTTTATACCTTGTTATAATATAATATAATATAATATAATATAATATAATATAATATAATATAATATAATATAATATAATATAATCCTGCATTGGTTGATGCCCTGTCTGGGGAATGCTGCATGTTGTTTAAATGCTTATGTGGGTTTTCACCACAAAGTCCAGGCATCTCCTGAACTTCACTGAGATACCCCATATGTGACTATGGAAAATAGATAGAATGTATAATATAATATAATATAATATAATATAATATAATATAATATAATATAATATAATATAATAATCTGCGGTGGGCTGGTGCCCTGCCCAGGGCTTGTTTCCTGCCTTGTGCCCTGTGCTGGCTGGGATTGGCTCCAGCAGACCCTCGTGACACTGTACTTAGGATATAGCAGGTTGGATAATGGATGGATGGATGGATGGATGGATAATATAATAATTCCAGCAATGGCTGTCACCATGTCTGGGGACTGTTCCTGCCTTGCACCCAGTGATGGCTGTGGTAGGTTCCATCTTCCTTATGATCCTATTCTGGATAATTGGGTTTGGGAAATGGATGGAACATATAATATAATATAATATAATATAATATAATATAATATAATATAATATAATATAATATAATTCTTCAATCATCTGAACCAGTTTATTTGAATACAGAGTTGCGAGAGGCAGAAATATTCTTGGCAAAATCAAGCACTAAACAGGAGTAAATCCGGGGCTGCTGCCTATTGTTTGGAGGGCACACTTGCTCACACACCCACATAAACTCAGACAGTGCCAATCCTGAATTAACAATTAACCTAACCTGCACATCTCAGCAAAGTTGAGAAGATGCTTGGATCTTGTGGCGAAAACCCACATAGACATTAAAACAAAGAACAAACGACCTATAAGAACTGACCAAGTCAAGATCAGAACTCAGGACTCTCCAGCTGTGAGGAAGCACCAACGTAGACATCCTATATTATATTATATTATATTATATTATATTATATTATATTATATTATATTATATTATATTATATTATATTATCTGAAATATACTGGAATACTATTCAGGTTTGATTCTTGCTGTATGCCTGATGCTGTCACCCTCTCGTAACCCTGTAATGGAAAAGGTACGGTCAGAAAATGAATACATGGATTATAAATTAATGTTACATGATCTGCAATGAACTGGTAAAACACTGAGGACCAGTTCTTGCTTTGATTCATGGTGTTTCTAGAAAAGGCTGGGAAAAGCAGGTTCTGAAAATGAATATATGAACATTTTTAGCAAATAACAATGAAAGTCAGATGTGTCTGAAATAGAATTTAATCTACATTAAACGTTCTTATTAATCTATATTGAGCATCATTCGATTTTCAGAGCACTTAAGGGTTATGAGGAGCCAGTGTCTTTCTTGGCTGCATCGGGGCAGGGTGTAAGTTAAATTTGGATGAAGTGCCACATTCACAATGACTCATAAAAGACCAGTTTAAATTCACCATTTAGCCTAATTTGAACATTTTTGGGATTTAGATTTGGAGTATAAAGCAAAAAAAATAATACAAAGACAAGAGTGAGAACATACATGTGTTACAGTATAGCAGTCCAATTACAATTTGAACACTGGACTATGGAGCTGTGAATAAGCTGTGCTAACAACTGTACCACCATTCTATTCTGTTCTATTCTATTCTGTTCTAAATTGACATTAAAAAATATATTACATAACAACATTTGATAACTGACAGTATCAAACCATCAATTTTCTAATACACTTTTCAAGTTTGGGGTTAAAAGGTCTTAGAACCAATTCTGGTAGCAAGAAATACAAGGCAGAAACACACCTTGGATGGAATGGCAGTTTATTATATTATATTATATTATATTATATTATATTATATTATATTATAGATAGATAGATAGATAGATAGATTATACTTTATTTGTCCAAAGGGGAAATTAAGGTATTATGTTATTTTGCCAATACATATCTTGCAGTGCATTAAATTATATAATAAATGATCACATTCAATTTTAATTTATCATAGTTTAAAATTTTCACTTAAAAAATAATTTAAAAAGTTCAACCTCTAATTCAAGCCTCTGTCACACTGTGCTGGCCTAACAGAAGATGTAGTGCCCTCTAAGCACAGAGCTGCACTGTGAAATAATCCAAATGGCTTATAACAGAAGCTGAACAGTTTTGGTCTTTATGTGTGATTCAGTGAGGACAGCAAAGGTCACACTCTAATTTTTAAAACTTTTTACAGACAATTTGCTATTTACAGAGAGAAGAATATCATGACTTCTTTTGAATTCACAGTTAGACGAGTTATGTGATCCATCCTCTTCCCTTTTATTTTTAAAAATCTACCAAAAAAAAAAAAAACCTACAGTAAAGATAAAAATGAACTCTGCAAAGCCCAACTTGATTTTATGCCTACAGTGTTAGTATTGACATTGATGTCTCAATGGCAACGAGGCATAAGAAGTGCACTTAGCTTTATCACAAATAAATTATTTCAGGGCTAACCCTGACAGAAGCCTCACTTCTTTACATCCAGCTTATAGCAGTCTGTACTTTTTCACCTTTGCTTTGCTTTCCTTACTAATGATAAATAACGTTACCTTGAAGAACTTCAATGAAAATTGTTTATCTGACTCACAGAGCTCAAGGCTGGAGACTTTTCGCTTGAGCAGAGTACTCTATTCAAGGACTGTTAGGAAAAAGAACAATTTCTCTGCTTTTTTCAATTTACATCTACAAAGATATGACACTTAAGATTCATAATTTAACAGTCTTTTAACATGTTGTATTTAAGGTAATTAATATCTAGTCAAACGGTTTTCTTTCCTTTATTTTTCCAATCTTAAAAAAATAATTTTACAAAATATTAGGTGTGAGTTCCAAGAAAATTATGATTTGCACCCATCTTTATTTATGATGTGCCAGACAAATCATCATATGAGATTATTTTCTGCTGCACATACCAATAACCAAACATGCGGTTTATTTTAGTCCTTTGTTACACATGGAATAGTATGGCTGTGTGCAGAGAGAAAAGGCCTCATTTCACTTGGGGTGTTGTGCAGTGGCACAGGATGTGTCAGGGGATCCTGTTGTCATCTCCTGTTTTTATCAAGAACTCCCAGTGGAAATCTGATGCAGGGGGTAATCAGAGAAAAGAACCATGTCAGTAAAAGCACATCTTGCTCAGAGAGGTTGGCAACAAAACAGAATGACTGCCTCTCACTTGAGGGATAGGAACAAATTTATAAATTTGATTTCAGAATGGGCCCCCTCACTTTTCTTATATTGTGTAAGGTTGCAAACAATCACTAACATGTTAAAGTGGTGTATCGGAAGCAGTGTCTTAAATGCTTTTTAAGAGACATGTAAATTATTAGTTTTGAGGTAGGCATCATATATTATTAGTAAAACAGCTAATGCCAAATAAATATCATGTGACGTAAAAAAGGAGGCATGCTATTAAATCGGAGCTTCCTAATGTGTGAGGCCCACATTACTTGGACACGTGTTAAAGAATACAGCTGGACCTTTACTGGTGAAAATTAAAAAAACGATAGCTTATGAAAATGTATATCAGTGTCGTGGAGGGTTCCCTTGCTACCTCGAGGAGTAACCATCCTGGATTGGATCCCCATGCCTGGTGGTTGGCCATATGAAGTTTGGATGTTCTTGATGAATCTGTTTGGGGTCACCTCTTGTTACTTTGGTTTTCCTCTCACATCTTCAAGTTTATGAGGGCCATGTATGAATCTGAGTCCTGCAATTGACTGGTGCTCTGTTCCTGGTTGTTTCATACCTTCTGACTCTGAACTGGATTAAGCAAGTCTGAGTATGTATTGTTAATCTAATTGTATGGAAATATTTAACAGTATGTGCATAGTTTGTCTAAGGTAGGTTTGCTTATATACACCCCAAATTAGATTATGAAGATTTGGTTAATGAAGTGTTCGGGGTTGGCCTTTAGGAGAAACTTGTCCTTGCACCCAATGCAACTAATCCAGAATAACCCAACAGACACAAAAAGTGGTTAAAAGAAAGGTGGTTTACTAACAAAAATAATAACTACAGCCGAATAGTGGCTAAGGGAGGGCTTAAGGTGACTAGCCAAAGGAGAAAACAATAAACTTAATAAACAATAAACACTTCTTCACCCCCTGACCACTAGATGTGGTGCCTATCACCCTTTCCCTTGTCAATCACACAAAACTACACTCTCTTGTCAACTGCAATGTCTTCTTTCCAGTTTTCCTAGCATGTCATGCTCCTACTAGTTAAATCCTCATCTGACTCTCCACCTGACTCTAAGTTCAAAGCCAGAAAGAGCTTCTAAGGCCCGGTGAGGTATCACTTCCAGTTATATCACAATAATCACTTCCTGGGTCAGAATTAGTTTAAGAAACTCCTGACACTGCCCTTCTAGCACTCACTGTAGCAAACTATGTGGGTCAACAAACCCAGAATTTCTAATTCCATGGAAATAGAATCCTCTTTTTGTAACTGCTTGTTATCCTACCCATAAGCCCATCTTGAGTTATCTTTTTCTGAAACTGTTTTTCCTGGTGAGGGTCGCGTTGGCAGCAGGCCTTGCAGGTCATCCCAAACTTTTCTGTCTTCAGCATACAGAAATCCAGCTCTTCCTGGGTATATCACAGGTATTCTCAAGCCACCCAGAAAACGCAATCCCTCCAGCATGTCCTGGATCTGCCACATGGACTCCACCCAGAGTGATGTGCCAGACGTAGTTCTAGGGGGAGCTGCTTGGGGGATACCCTTACAAAATGAGCCAACGACTTTAACTGGCTCCTCCTAATCTGGATGAGCAGCACCTTTACTCTGAGGATTCCCAAATCGCTAAGCTTCTCACTTTGTCAGGAGTGTCAGCCCAACCACCCTGCAAAGGAACCTCATTTCTGCTGCTTGTACTCACAATTCCCTTCTTTCAGTCATTACATGTAGTTGTAGATTAAGGTGGATCAATCGGTAGACCTAGAGTTTTGTCTTTTGACAAACCGGTACAGCATCTACAGAACTTGTAAATTTGCATAATCTCAGATTTAAACAAATTATTCTAAATGGTAAATAGTTTTGAAATTTTTCCAGGATTCATCTGTGCTACCACTGCTGCTGCCTTACGGAGCTTTTCTGCAAGCTATGTAGCAACGCAGTGCAGCACTCATGTGGTGCACTCCTTCTCTCTCCTACAGTTTTCAGTTGTGTTTTGTACTTGCTACTGATTGGTTAGTAAATGAGTTTTTATGCTTTGTGCTGTCTCTTTTGAACATCTTTTGCTGTGTGTAGCAACTAAATCTTTTGTCATCCACAACTCAACCGTGAGCTACAATGGTACAATAAATATATAAAAATAAATATTATAAATCCCATTAAGGTGAATTAAATAGTTTTTATATCTTTATTACATTATACTATTAAACACATTTTCCATGCGCATCATATCAGATAACCAACAGAAACAACATCTTCATCATATTCACTGACATATTCGTGTTCCATATACGTGAATGCAATGCCTGTGGGCTCTGATTAATATGTGAGGAAGTGGAATGACTTTCGCCTTACCTATACATCTCGTAACATAAGGATTTCTAGAGCAGAAATTACTCTACAAGTAATTATCATAAAACATAAGGTTCAGCTGTGGAACAATGGTTAGTTACTTTGCCATTTATCTCTTCAGATGTAAATTTCTAGTTATGTAAGGAGTTCTGCAAAAGAACGATTACAAAACTCAAGACGTGCTTGTATTTCATTAACTAGAAGGTGCCACAGTGGGCAGTGGTTAGTGGTGTTGCACCTTCAAAGACCTGGGCTGGTTTTCAAGAAGTCACTGCTTTTAATTAGTTTGAAAATGTTCTCCAGTTTAATGTCAGTATATTGTGGGCAACAGTTAATTTGTTTGTGCGAGTAGGAAGAAAAGATTCCAAAAGATTCCAAAAATAGGAGTTTTGATAAAGTTGGAACTGATTGCGTTATGCTAATTGTTGTGAGTCCTGAGGTCAAGATGTGGCTACCGGTTACCAGGCGTGTGGTCTCAGAGGTTGCGGCATCTGACGTCATGTACACAATTGGTTAGAAGCTCGGCACTGGCAACAGCTTCTCTTTTGAATTTGCTGATTAATCTCTGTGCAGATCTTTTGGTTAATTACTTCCTAGTTTAAAAACTTTGCTTTTGTTATTCTGACCTTCTGATTTGTAATCTTTCTAAGTTTCCCTCATTCTTTTGGTGTAATGTAGCTCTGTAATTGGTGGTTTTCAGAACTGCAGATCATGAAGTTGCCATTACCTTTTGTAATTACAATTTACTTTTGTTATTATTATTTTATTTTTACCATTCTTGTGGGTATGCTTGGCAACATTTTCTACCTTAGTTTCTGGGATTACACTGGCATCTCTATGGGCATATTTTCAACGCTAATTATGTGTTGGAGTGAAAAGTCACTCAAAAAGATCACTTCCTTATTCAACCTGACAGAATTCAAAACATTGAATATTTTCTTATAATATCTGGATCTTGATTCTTGCCTGTACTTTTTGACAATGACCTTTGAATCACGTTCTTGCTTTGCTTTCTGATCACTCGTCTTCCTGGTTTTTACCCTGTTTTTGGTGTTTTTGAATTCATCTCTTCTCCTTTTAATGAAAACAAACCTCTGGCTTCTATACCTAGTATAACATTAGACACCTTGACTTTTAGTTAGCAACACACACTTCTACTACCCCAATTGCCAAGTTGGGCTGTGCATTTGTGACCGTTTCAAAACAGATTACACAAAGGACCACATCTGCATCAGTACAGCAAGTGGACACCAGACGTAGCTTTCCTACTGTATTTATGCTGCCGTTTTTTGTTATTTACATGTTTCTTTTACACATATATAACAGTTTTACTGTTTAAAAAAATTCAGTGTTTTTGGCTCATTTATCCAAGCGGTAAACATAACGCTAACAAGGTTAACTGAGCTTTACTCACAATAGATAGACAGATGGAAGTAGAAATATTGTAAAAGTGTTTTGATTGAGGTACAGTTTGATGCTGCTTATTTACTTTTCTTTTTGTTGATTTTTCTGAATATTTTTACACAACAATTCATTAGATGACAGCATCTAAATAGCACATAAAACTCTTGGAAGTAACCCTGTCATTCTCTGTTCTAATTAGTAAAATGTTGTGGTTTAAGTGTAGCAATATTTGCCTTTTTCCTGTTCATCTAGTTGTTTTTTAAGAAGGTAGAATAATTACTTCAGTGACGTGTCACATCTGCCAGCACAGTAACCTTTATCTTTTATAAACTGTACTTTGCAAACACAGCCATTTCATTAATGGTAAGCAGAGTTACCACAAACGGCTGAGGATTTCTAAGAACTGTTTGTTTTCTGTATTGGAGATTCTCATGACATGTTTTTGTATTAAATTGAATCAGCTGTTACAAATATATATATAAATGTCATACGAACCCAGAGATATTACCAGCTATTTAATATGAAGAAATAATAAATAAATAATTTATAAATAATTTAGAATTATTTCTAAATGCACGATCAGTGATCAGACATAATAATTATATACACACCACTGTGATGTTTTGGTCCATTAGCATTTAATATTAATGTCATTCTCTAGCTCAGTCTTACTTAGAGAGTTGTTTGTGCTGTATATTTTTTGCAAAATAAAAATATACACAGTATTCTCTTAAAAATTTCAAAGACCATTTTCCGTAAGAAAGACTCCTTAACATTAGTAGCATCATTATAAAATAGAAAGGAATAAAAATAATTAATTTAGTTGCTTTTGGTTATTCCATTCATGCCCTGGGGTTTTAATGCAGTACTACATTTCAATTCAAATTGAAGTTTTCATGTATTGCACTTTGACTGAATATAGGCATACAAATATTCACTATAAACTATAAAATTGTTTTCAAAATTGTTACAATACAACCTTTATTTTATATCGTACCCACTGGCTAATAGCAACAGCTTGAGCTGACGTTTAGTTCTTCCTCTTCTTCATCTTTGTCCACTTCTATATTGGGTCAATGTGCCTGATCAAGCTTCTCCATACAACTCAGTCCTGTACCCAGTCAAACGCTTTTCCTTCAGATCTTCTTTTACTTTATCCATCCACTTTCACTCCCGCCTCCCTCTCTCTCTCTTCCATTCCCATCACTCTTTCACCAACATATTCATTGTCTCTTCTCATCCTATGTCCATACTACTTCGGCCTTCTTTCCTGTGCTTTTTACATTTCTCTCCCATTTGGGTTGTAACCCTGATTGTCTCATTTCTTATTCAGTCTTTTTTGTGTAACACTGTAACACTTTTAACTTCTTTTAAGAACATTAGAACAATCTTGATGAGAACAGACTATTCAGCCCGACAAAGCTTGCCAGTTCTATCCATTTAATTCTTCTAAAATAACGTCAAGTCAGGTTTTGAAAGTTCCTAAAGTCCTACTGTCTACTACACTACTTGGTCACTTATTCCATGTGTGTTTGGTTCTCTGTGTAAAGCAAAACATCTAATATTAATGCCAAATTAATACTTAACAAGTTTCCAACTACGTCCTGGTCTTCTTGGTGAACTCATTTTAAAATCACAGTCTCAGCACAATTTACTAATTCTCTTAACAATTTTAAAAAATACAGTCATGTCACTTATTAATTCCCCTTTGCTTAAACTGAAAACTCTCAGCTTTTTTAATTTTTCCACATAATGCATCCCCTGTAGCCCTGGATTCAGCCTAGTTGCTCTCCTCTGGACTGTTTCCAATGCTGCTATGTCCTTTGTGTAGCCTGGAGACCAAAACTGCACACAATACTTCAGATGAGGCCTCACCAATGCATTATAGAACTTCAGCATAACATCATTGGACTTGTACTTGACACATCGGGGTACCATTATGTTAGACATCTTAATGGCTTCTTCTCCTGTGCTTCCTTTACTGGCCAAGTCCTGGCTCCATACATCATTGCTGGTCTTTAAAACCTCACGTTTAACATTCATATTAACCTTAGGTGTAATAAAGAACACCATCCCGGGACACTTAACACAGACACATACCTGTAAAGAGCTGGAATACAGGCAGGTTAAGTGACTTGCTTAGGGTCGCACAGTGCAATGAGAAGAGGTTTGGAATTGGCAGTTTTGAGGTTTAAAATGCAATTACTTAGCCACAGTGAACTAATGTATTAATCTGAGAGTGTAACATCATAAAGATTCAAATGACACAACAGGATATTATTTATTGTTGCAATACGTTGCTGTTATAATTCTGCCTGTTACTGCTGTGATAAACCTGCCAACCAAAATGAGCTTTTCAGACTGCAGCTCATTAAGGAAGGATTTATTTTCAGATTCTGTAAAATCGTTTGCCTTCCATCATCTCTCATGACACCTATTCATAACAAACTGAGTGATTTAAAGGTCTATCCTTCTTTTAGATGGTGACTTACTTTTACTTAATTCAACAAAACTTGTATGTACATATTATTCAGGATCAAGTAGTCCAAAACTAACACCAGTAACACTTTAAAGGAATACTCCACTCACAAATGACTTTCTTTTCTGTTACTTACTTCCATACAGTTTGTAGCAATGGCCAATTCTACTTTCCTTGTTCTAAAATGTAGGATTATTTTAAAATGCACATAGATGATAAAGAAGGAGTTTTAATTGTGCAGCCTTCCTTGTATGCTGTCTTAAAAAGTTAAGCCTTTTTAGATCTCGTAAAGAATGAACAAAGACTCTGTAAATATCTAACAAAGATTTGTATGTGTCAGAAACAGGCAGTCTTTTGGGAATCACTAGGACAACAGAGTATTCTTTTCCAGCCCTGTGAGGCTCTGTGCCAGCAGCCCTTGGCATCTTACTTTGTTAGGGCATCTGGTAGTTCAGTAGCAAGTAAGGAGACAAACACAAATATTCTCGTGCAAAACAGTACAGTGTTTATTATAAAATGCATAGCAGAACAAATAACTAGTGCAAATAGAAACCGTGCTTATCATAAATTCATCTTAAATCGCTGCATGTAAGTGTTTAATAAATATTTAAAATCAATAAAATACCATTTTTCAATCTGTAATGCGAAAACCCTTCTTCCTCAGGAATCCCAAATGAGAACCCCTGGTGAAGTCCCCAGCATAATCGACCAGCTGGGCACTGCCTCTCCCTAACAAAGACATCAACAAGATCCAAAGTCTCTCCCTACCTCAACCACCTTGTTGCTGCAACCCCTTTGATCCACATTCTCTCTCTATTACTTCCCTCGGTCAACTCAAAGAGTAATCCATGAATCCTTCCTCTAGGAATCCTCCTACTTCCCCTACTCTTCAAGGAATCAGAAGCAGGTTCGACCATTTGCTGTGTCAATGACTTGACATCAGCCCAGTGTCCTGCTCTAAAACAAGCATCAGCAGCACCAGCACTGTCCATCCTGTCTTTCAGAAAGGTTTACACATTATCTGCTCCTCTTACGAGTGCTCTATTATTTTCCTTACTATTTTTTGCTTTCTCCTGTACCTATTTATCCCACACTGTGCGAATCACCAGACATTGTTGTGGTGCAAATTGCTTCCATTTGCTACTTGGTCATTAAACCAATATATACCACTATTAGCTGCATGTGGTCTTTGGGACAAAAAACAACTTAACTAAGTTTTACTATATTGGTGAACTTGTAGAGGCGTCAGCTAAAAGGGCCGGACAGTTCGAGTCTTATATGAGTGTTCTCCACAAGGGACTTATTTAACAATATTTTAGTAAAAATACACGTGTTTAGGATATTGTGAGCATATAACATGATGACTTCTCATGCAGATCATGCGACACACGTAATGTGACAAATTTTTTTAATGGATGTTTTGATATTCTTTGCTGTTGATTGATGTCGGTCACCATTAACTTAAACTGCATCAGGTACTTTTTTATTACTAACGAAAACATGAGATTACAATTTTTTCTCATACCCATCTACAAACTTCATGGGGTAAATAACATCTCTCTATTATAAAAAAAAATCCTGGGAGAGAAAGACTAGGGAGACGAGATGTGATCTTCACGTGAAGATCAAGGAAGACACTTAAAAGACTGTCCATGGAGCATCTCACGGCGACCTTAAACATGAGACTTTTTGCCAAGAGATTGACCCAGGACCGTCTCGCAGAGATGTAGAACATGAGATTCTTGCAAGACATGCCCTACTTACAACCAATATCAAATAAGACCATGGGCAGCAAAACACTCAGTCGTGTAAAGGCTTTGAGCACAAACAGATCCAGGGCTCTCAGCACATATAAAGCGTATAAGGACAATACATTATAAATGAAACGTCGACGACTAAGCGAAGAAGAAAGAGCAGCGTGGAGAAAAGAGACTCAAAGTGCTGGAGAGACAAAAAAGAAAAAGAATAATCTAGGTGCAAATTCAGAAAATAAGGAAAGTAATTATTAGCCCAGAACAAGTGGAACTGAAAAAAAGCAGGTCCAATTAGGCTTAGAATTAAAAGACAAAGAGTAAAAGACAAAGTAGAACTTCATAAAGACGTTCAAAAACGTTGGCGCTGTACACATGCAGAGCAGGTTAGAGATTATAAAAGCAGTGGAATTCGAAAGGCTCAAAAAAAAAGTTGCCGCAATACAAATGCAGAGAAAGTTAAAGAATATGAAAGCAGGAAAATTAGAAAGTATCAAAAAATAAAAAGAAAGTAAAGATTGCAGTAGCGCAAACAAACAGAAATTATTACTTGGAAAAAAGGAAAATAATCACCATGGACCAGGGGCTTCATGTATAACGCTGTGCGTAGAATTCACACTATATCATGGCGTACAGATAAAAGCAGAAATGTGCTTACGCACAAAAAATTCCAGATGCATAAATCTCTGCATACGCCAATTTCTGCTACATAAATCCCGGTCAGCATGAAAAGTAACGCACGTGCACACGACTGCTGTCCCGCCCCAACTCCACCCAGAATTACACCTCTTTGAATATGCAAATCAATATAAATAGCCCTTAAGCTCAGCCTTTTGTGAAAAGGCAATAGCAAAAGCAAGAGGGAAAATTGAAGAATTTCAGCGAATACCAAGTGGAGGCAAAGAAAAACATACTATTTGTTGGTTTAAACAGTGATATAAACAACAAAAGGAAGTTGATCAAGTGACAGAGTGTCGGAGAAACTCGAAAGCTCACGTTCACAAAGTCGCACAGTGCCTGAAATACAAAAGAAGTTGTCAGATGTCAAAGTCGCCGTTAAAAGGCAAGTCGTAGCCCACCATCTGAGTGTCATATGAAAGCTTATTAGGGTACAGAGAAAAGAAAAAGGCACACAGTGGGGAAAAACGTGAAATATCAACTTTAATCTCTAAATTTCCACTTTAATCACGTAGTTTATTTTGTCATTAAAGTAGAACATCATAAATTTAATCTTAAAATCGTTTAATTTACTAGTTTCTTAATCCCATCGTAACTAAAGTAGCACATTAAATGCTTTGTTTTGTATTTGATCTTCTATGTGTTCTATGTGTGTGAATCACTACATGCTTACGGGCTTTCTCTTCCTCCGATAGGACACAGAATCCATTATATTCGTGATATTACAGCTCTCTAAATAATTAAAATACTGAGATGTATACATGATATAATTTTCATGATGACAGGAGTTAAAGCATGTTATTAAAAACACGGTGGCGCAGTGATTTTTCATGTCTCACACAAGATGCCTGCTGTGCTGTGTGCTACCTTCAATGAAATAATTTATTGCAGCAGTACTGTCTCTTTCAAACGTACTAACTTCCAATTCTTGTCCTTACTTTTCTTTCTCCAAATACCCAATCACCACACAATCAGCTCTGTAACAGACGTTAAGCCATCTGTAAGCTTAGAACGCAGATTTTTCAAAACTTTTAAGAAACATCGAAATATCTTCGTAGTACGTGTTTAATTATTCTATCCTTCCAATGTCGCGTCAGCACCAGCAAGCATACAGCGCGAGGCAGGAACAATCCGTGAACGGAGCGCCAGGTCCTCGCTATAGTTAAAATTTTATCTGTTTAATATAATAAACATATTTTGCTGCATTTCATCTTAAAATTATATCGTCATCATATGTAAATATGTGCTTTATAATGTGTCTCAGGGTGTGCAATATTAGAACTGTTGTGCAAGTTTAGAGTGAGGTGATTGTACTAATAAGTACAAACAGTTCTACAAGGAGCACTTAAAGGACTGATTGAGTGCGTTTATAGTTCTTGGGATGAAACTGTTACTGAACTGCGAGGTCTGTACAGTAAAGGCTCTGAAGCATTTGTTATATGAGAGCAGTTCAATAGACAGCATGGCTGAGGCAGCGTGTGCTTGATGCTGTATACCGATAATTCTTTTTCCGATCAGCTGCTGTACAGCTGTGATTCACACTCAGATACAGTGATAGAAATACTCCAAGTGGTGCAGTGAGAGTAACAACACTAAAGCAGTTATGGTATTTGGAATAGTTTGACTATTCTGTGGACCATCATATTGTTACAGGTTAATTACAATCAGATGCATTAAACTAATAAACAATATGTGGCTAATTTCAGTGTATTTATAAAGCCGTGTCAGGGATGTGGATGTAAAAAAGCAAGGATAACCACACAGGAACAGTAGCACTGCTTTGATGCTCGGTGCTGCCAGTCTTCAAAACGAAGCAGAGAACTTGCATGCAACAGGGTATGAGCTACCATGGAAATGTGCGTGGCTTTACTCCAAATTTTGGTTTTATACATCTCGATTTGAACGTGGAAACTTTCTAACGCAACATTTTTGTGAGTACGCACCATTATTACATAAGGCCCCAGCTGTCATTGAAAAAAAGCAGGACAAAGCAAGGTCAGAAATAGAAGACAAAGAGTAGAAAACAAAGTAAAACATCATAAAAAGGTTAAAAAACAAGGGGGCCAAACACATGCAGAGCAGGTTATAGATAATGAAAACAGTGGAATTCAAAAGACTCAAAAAAAACGTAGGCATGATACACATGCAGAGCAAGATACAGAATATGAAAGCAGAAAAAAACCAAAGTGTCAAAACAAAGAAAGTAATTATTACTCAGAGAAATAACGAAAAGGCAAATAGAGATCGAATATATGGACATAGGTGATATGTCAGAAGTATGTAAATATTGTAAGGCTTTGATGTTTAAGTCAGAGAATTTCAAAAATGGAGTTTACCTCACATGCATTTATTGGTTACTTTGCAAAAAAATTATTAACTGCTGATGATGTAGATCATTTTGTCTGTGCTGAAATTCCAAACAAAGAAACCTATCCTGAATTATGGTACAAAGTCATTAAACACATGTCTCAGGGATCTCATTTAAAATATTCAGCATAATGGGACTTGAAAGATTCCAAATATTGTTTTTAAAGAAGTTCTGAAATAAAAGTGAAACTAATGAAATAGCAACAATTCAAAGATAAAGATCAGTAAAAGTGTGTAACTGGAAAACCAAACACGGGGGTTGGCGAGCAAAGCGAACAGGGGGCGAAGCCACCTAATATACAAAAATATTGTTTTCCTTTAATTTAGAGACTACCTATATTGCATCTATTAGTTACTTACATAATAAGAGCTTTATTTAGTCTAGCACTTGCAAAGCACCAATTTAGTGGTTATTCATCTCCATTTCTATTTCTGAAATATATCTAATTAACTTCTAGCAAATAATAAAACAAGGCTTCTACTCAAAAAGTGGGCTGCAAAAGCACATACTATTGTCCTTATGATTCCCAACGGACTACCTATTACCCACACATCAGATTCAAAATCTTTATTAGTTATTAACAAAGTCTTAGTTCATTCTTGATGACCTTACATTTAGGAATGAAGCCCATAAGACAGTATACAAGAGAAGCTGCAAAATTAAAAATTCTTCTTTACTTAGACTAGTTTTGGATAAAGATAAATAATACTATGTTTAAGAGCAATGAAAGTGAAACAGTGTTTGTGTAATCAACAGAAACCTAATAAGCCATTTAGTTAAACAACTTCACTTTGGGCATTTGGATGTTAGTCAAAGTTGTATGCTGTGAGTAGGTGAGACATAATATGGCTCTCAACTGTCCATACAATGTTATGAGACTTGTGCACACTTAATTAATTGTTAGGAAATAATCAAATAATTGTCTTGTACCAACAGGTTATTTTGCTTACACTGTCACTAGCTTTTAATATGTCACATTGCTGAAAGGGATGACAATCTACTTTTAACGGTGCATCTCTTTTACAAAGATTCTTTTGCTAACACTTTTTTGCACAAGCCAGTAGTTTGATGGTTATCCCCTCACTTGTAGGGCATTTTGATTATATTTGTGACTTTCCTAATATTTTTTGAACTTTTGAAGCTAAAGCCTCATTTGGCCTGGAGTAGTACAATGCCAGCATGTAGAACAGAATCTCAGACTGCCTTGCAGTGGTCCTTATCAAGGCAGGCTGGCCTGTTTTGTGACTCAGTTTTGGAGTTCTCACACCTTTGCCACTTTGTGTGCTGTAAATCATATACTGAGATTCCAGTCACTCAATAGGTATTGACTAAAATCCCACTTTTTGCTTTTTTGCCACCAAAATGTGAGGCTCCATGCCCGAAGCCATGCGGTACCTTTCATTTACCAAAGCATCAAGTAGTTCATAAACTAAAGATGGACTAGGGCAATTGAGGACACAGCAACAGGTGCAAAGTGCATGTTAATTAACATCCAAAGAAGACAAGCTGTCCAAAAGTGTAGGGTAATAAAGTAAATCATCAATAAATAATGCTCCAAAAAACAATAGTGCTAAAAGATAAAACCAATAAACAAGCAATCCCAAATAATTTAAAAACAGGAATTAAATCAAAGTCAGAATCAGTTTCTCCCATCTCTTCCCCAGTGCTTCTCCCTTTCTCGCTTATCTCTTCTGCTCACCTTCACAATGTTCTTTGTAGAGCTGAGACACAGAAAATATGGTCCTCAGTCTCATCCCAGCCACCTCTGTCAGTACCCGTTAAGACCCACAGAGCTTGGCTCCTTCTTCCTGTCGCCTCCATTGGTTACCACTGAATCCTGGAGTTTGTTTGTCCCTGCTCTAAATTCTCAGCAGGTGTGATCTGCCATTCCCTGCATTTCACCATGAGGCATCTCCGACCACTTCAGCACTTTTCCCCTGTACTATATCCACCCGATCCTGCTCTCTCTTTCTCTTTCCTCAATTTCTCTCTCCTTTTCTGACATACTAGGACCTTTTTCATGCTTTTGAATGTAGGTGCATCTCCTAACAATCCATGGAGTGTTAATGAGAGATGGCTGCACTGATCATCCTCATGCACCTGAATGAACATTCAGTCCATTCCCCCATTATGCGTTCCTGTACATAGTTATACTCACACAATCTGAGCTGCACTATTTTTATAAAATCCAATTATAAACCCTGGTCCACCATGGACCCCTGGCATGCTAGGCCACACACCACCCAACATAATATTCTAGTTCACACAGAAGGGATGCTTGCTGCTGGATCTGTACAGACCTGAAAGCCAAGGTCCATGGCTTGGACCTTGAACAACCACATTAAAATTAAAGAAACCCAAAACTTTCTTAAAACCAAAAGATTTTAAAAGAATGTAAATCTTTAAAAATCAGTTAAAACAATCAATAAATAAATGCAACGTTAGAAGTCCATGATTCTCAGTCCTTCCATGGCTTGGATACATAGGTTCCTTCCTTCTGGCACCAAATCTTCTTGCTGTTGTCCTCATCTTTGTTCCTCACTACTGCTAGTCCATCCCATCGCTGCCACCATTTTGTGATGCCCCAGTGCCAACAACGATGGGCATTATCTGTTTTCTGGGATCTCAATATTCACAAACTGAATATTGACCAAGGTGAGTAGAACAGACAAGCGAGAATTTAAAATCAAAACATCCATCCATCCATCCATCCTCTTCCGCTTATCCGAGGTCGGGTCCAGGCCCAGACTTCCCTCTGCCACTTCTTCCAGCTCTTATTGCTCCCAGGCCAGCCGGGAGACATAGTCCCTCCAGTTGGACGTGCCCGAACACCTCACCAGGGAGGCGCCCAGGAGGCATCCTGATCAGATGCCCGAGCCACCTCATCCTCTATGCGAGGAGCAGCGGCTCTACTCTGAATGACTGAGCTTCTCACCCTATCTTTAAGGGAAAGCCCAGATCGGAGGAAACTCATTTCCATCCTCTGGTCCCCATAGCTCATGACCATAGGTGAGGGTCGTAATCGACTGGTAAATTGAGAGCTTTGCCTTACGGCTCAGCTCCTTTTTCACCACGACAGACCGATGCAGAACCCGCATCACTGCGGATGCCGCACCGATCCGCCTGTCGATCTCACGCTCCATTCTTCCCTCACTCGTGAACAAGACCCCGAGATACTTGAACTCCTCCACTTGGGGCAGGATCTCCCCCAACCCTGAGAGGGCACTCCACCCTTTTCCGGCTGAGGACCATGCTCTCGGATTTGGAGGTGCTGATTCTCATCCCAGCCGCTTCACACTCAGCTGCGAACCGATCCAGAGAGAGCTGAAGATCACGGCATGATGAAGCAAACAGGACAACATCATATGCAAAAAGCAGTGACCCAATCCTGAGTCCACCAAACCGACCCCTTCAACACCCTGGCTGCGCCTAGAAATTCTGTCCATAAAAGTTATGAACAGAATCGGTGACAAAGGGCAGCCCTGGCGGAGTCCAACTCTCACTGGAAACGGGCTCGACTTACTGCCGCAATGCGGACCAAGCTCTGACACGGTTGTACAGAGACCGAACAGCTCTTATCAGGGGTCCGTACCCCATACTCCCGAGCACCCCCACAGGATTCCCGAGGGACACGGTCGAATGCCTTTCCAAGTCCACAAAACACATGTAGACCGGTCGGGCAAACTCCCATGCACCCTCCAGGACTCTGCTAAGGGTGAAGAGCTGGTCCACTGTTCCGCACCAGGACGAAAACCACACTGTTCCTCCTGAATCCGAGGTTCGACTATCCGACGGACCCTCCTCTCCAGAACCCCCGAATAGACTTTTCCAGGGAGGCTGAGGAGTGTGATCCCTCTATAGTTGGAACACACCCTCCGTCCCCTTTTAAAGAGGGGACCACCACCCCGGTCTGCCAATCCAGAGGCACTGTCCCGATGTCCATGCGATGTTGCAGAGACGTGTCAACCAAGACAGTCCTACAACATCCAGAGCCTTAAGGAACTCCGGCGATCTCATCCACCCCGGGCCCTGCCACCAAGGAGCTTTTTGACCACCTCGGTGACTTCAGTCCCAGAGATGGGAGAGCCCACCTCAGAGTCCCCAGGCTCTGCTTCCTCATTGGAAGGCATGTTAGTGGGATTGAGGAGGTCTTCGAAGTACTCCCACCGACCCACAACGTCCAGAAGTCGAGGTCAGCAGCGCACCATCCCCACCATATACGGTGTTGACACTGCACTGCTTCCCCTCCTGAGACGCCGGACGGTGGACCAGAATCTCCTCGAAGCCGTCCAAAGTCGCTCTCCATGGCCTCCAAACTCCTCCCATGCCCGAGTTTTGCCTCAGCAACAACCGGCCGTCCGCTTGGCCTGCCGGTACCTATCAGCTGCCTCCAGAGACCCACAGGACAAAAAAGTCCTATAGGACTCCTTCTTCAGCTTGACGGCATCCCTCACGCGGTGTCCACCAACAGGTTCGGGATTGCCGCCACGACAGGCACCGACCACCTTATGGCCACAGCTCCGGTCAGCCGCCTCAACAATAGAGGCACGGAACATGGCCCATTGGACTCAATGTCCCCACCTCCCTCGGGACGTGGTTGAAGTTCTAACGGAGGTGGGAGTTGAAGCTACTTCTGACAGGGGACTCTGCCAGCTGTTCCTAGCAGACCCTCACAACACGTTTGGGCCTACCAGGTCTGATCGGCATCTTCCCCCACCATCGAAGCCAACCACCAGGTGGTGATCAATCAATCAATCAATCAGCATTTATTTATATAGCACATATTCATACAAAAACATGTAGCTCAAAGTGCTTTACAAAATGAATAGAGAAATAGAAGACACAATAAAAGATAAACATAAGTCAACATTAATTAACATAGAATAAGAGTAAGGTCCGATGGCCAGGGTGGACAGAAAAACAAAAAAACTCCAAAGGCTGGAGAAAAAAATAAAATCTGTAGGGGTTCCAGACTAAGAGACCGCCCAGTCCCCTCTGGGCAATCTACCTAACATAAGTCAAACAGTCCTCTTTGTATTTAGGGTTTTCATGGAAGGACCTGATGATGGTCACGTAGACTTCTGGCTTTCAGTCCATCAATGTTGGTGCATCATGATGCTTTGAGTAGGTGGTGGTGGCAGGCCGCCACCACAAAGAAACCGGAAAAGAAACAGAAGAGAGAGTAGGGGTCAGTATGGATTTTGGAGCCACTGTGAATAATTATTATGAAGAATTGAACATACAGAGTATCAGTATTAAGTTAAAGTGAAGTTATAAAAAGGCCATGTTAAAGTAATGTGTTTTAAACTGCTCCACTGTATTTGCCTGGCGAATTCCTATTGGCAGGCTATTCCAGATTTTGGGTGCATAACAGCAGAAGGCCGCCTCACCACTTCTTTTAAGTTTAGCTTTTGGAATTATAAGGAGACACTCATTTGAAGATCTAAGGTTACGATTTGGAATATAACACGTCAGGCATTCCGATATATAAGATGGAGCAGATTATTTAAGGCTTTATAAACCATAAGCAGTATTTTAAAGTCAATCCTGAATGACACAGGCAACCAGTGTAGTGACACCAAAACTGGAGAAATGTGTTCGGATTTTCTTTTCCCAGTTAGGATTCTAGCAGCTGCATTCTGCACTCGTTGCAAATGATTTATGTCTTTTTTGGGTAGTCCTGAGAGGAGTGCGTTACAGTAATCTAGTCAACTGAAAACAAAAGCGTGAATTAATTTCTGTGATGATTTGCGTGATTAGTTGACAGCTCGCCCCTCTCTTCACCCGAGTGTCCAAGACATATGGCCGCAAGTCCGACGACACGACCACAAAGTCGATCATCGACCTGAGGCCTAGTGTGTCCTGGTGCCAAGTGCACATATGAACACCCTTATGCTTGAACATGGTGTTCGTTATGGACAATCCATGACGAGCACAGAAGTCCAATAACAAAACACCGCTCGGGTTCAGATCGGGGGGGAAATCAAAACAATGGAGGTTTATTAAAACAAGGAGAATTTAAAGTGCAAAAGTTCAAAACAGTGCATTTTCAAAAATTAATAGATATCCAATTAATAAATCCATCCTTATAATCCGTACCATAAAACAAAATATGTCTTGGGGTGAATATCAAGAAATAAATAAATATATTTCAAAGGTGGAGAGGTAAAACCCTTTATGTTCTTTCCTATGTCTCTTGTTAGGACTTTAGGAATCAATGGAGCATAGCCCTCCACATCTCTATCCACCACACAGACCTGAACTAAACTGCTCACAGTTGCCGCAGCTCCCAGGGTGCCATGCCCTTCCACGGATGCCGATGTGTTCTTCACTCCATCTCTGGGCATCTCTACCTGCTTTGACACTTTTCTGCTGTACAAGATCCACCTGACCCTGCTCCCTCTTTCTATCTTTCCTCATTATTTTCTCTCTCACCTTTTTTGACCTGCTCAGACCTTTAATATCCTTTTGGGTATAGGTAATTCCCTTAACAATTTTTAGAGCACTAATGAGGTCCATGGTCTGCAGCTCCCTCCATCTCTCTTCACCACGCAGACCCAAACTGTACTGCTCATGCCGGCCGTGTCCTGAAACTTCCTTGTCTAACAAGCTTCAGCTCTCTACCTCTCTCTTGTCATCTAAAGTTCAGCCGATGACAGCCGAGACACATCATGGAATCTGTTTGCAGCACTCAGTTCAACTCTTTGTTAAATGGTCAGCCAGGCCGATGCTCCCTACCTTTCCTCTTGTTTCGACATTCCTCTCAACCAGCAATCACTTCTCTGTTTGATTCAGAAATTTTTTTCCTGTCAAACACTAACTCTTATCCTGCACTATCCCTTCTTTCTTTAATATAGTTCACCCCCAACGAGTGCCTGCTAATTACCTTGGCACTGTAGCTTCACAGTAATTGTCAATTAAGCCGGTGCACACATTCACGTGCGTGCCTCACAAGGCGGCACAAACTAAAACATCAGGTTACGAAAAAAACATTAAAATCTTTAATAGATTAAACGATTAAAAGACCCCCACGAACTTACCACGCACACACCTCCTCTGCATTTGCCATTATCCAATGTTCACTTTTGCTAATGATAACAGAATCGATGTCAGTATATAAATTAGATGAGAAATTTACGCACAAATCCCTGAAGGACTCCACTGATGCCTTGCCAATTATGGAGCATTCCCCTCTTATCTGTACTCTGTCTCCAGTCAATTAAAAAACTTCAAATCCAGTTTTCTAAGTTAACTCTTATGACAATAGCCTCTAGTTTCAAAATTAATCTGTTTGAATTTTTAAGTAAATGATACTGTATGCTTTGCTTTTGTCCAGTACCCCAGTTACCTCTTCTAAAACATTTAACATTGATTAAAAAGGGTCTCCATTCACTGTTTTTAATGGCTAATTATTAGAAACAAGAGTCATATCATGTCCTTCATCCCTCCCACCTTTGATGCACACCAATTTGCTTACAGGGCTAACAGGTCTACTGAGGACGCTGTTGCTGCTGCTCTCCATTCTACCCTGTCCCATCTCGAGCACCAGGGGAGCTATGCATGTTTCCTCTTTATTGATTTTAGCTCTTCTTTTAACACCATCCTCCCTCACAGATTGGTGTGCAAGCTGCTAGCTCTGGGACTCCTGTATTCCACCTGTATATGGATTAAAGACTTCCTGACAGACCATACACAAAGGGTTAGGGTGGGCCCTCACATCTCCTTGGCCATCAGCACCGGCTTTCCTCAGGGCTGTGTGCTGAGCCCTCTGCTCTTCACGCTGTACACACATGACTGCATCCCCGCCCGCCACAGCAACACCATCGTCAAATCTGCAGACAACACCACTGTGGTGGGGCTCATCTCTGGGGAGGATGACTCCGCCTACAGGGATGAAGTGTAGCAGCTGACAGCATGGTGCACTGACAACAAACCGGCTCCTGAACACAATTAAGACCAATGAGCTTGTTGTGGACTTCAGGATAAAGAAAACGGACATCAAACCACTCTACATCAGAGGGGACTGTGTGGAGAGGATGTCAGACTTCCACTTCCTGGGAGTCCACATGATGAAAGAACTGTACTGGGATGTGAACACAATTGAGCTGTCAAATGTGACAGAATGCTACACTTTTACTACAATTTCATTGACTAGAGACAAGATTATTTTTTTTAGCTTTGGCTCCTCTATTAGAGAGCTAACACTGCTTCCAATGAGAGTGCATGTAGAGTTAAGTCCCTTTCCTCTGTTTAAATGCTGTTTTAATTTACTTTTAATATAAGATACCCATCATTTTATTTGCTATATCTTCTTAATCTGGTTTTGGGCTGAGAGGAGCTGCAACATAATTTGGCTGCATTGGTCTCAAGGGCCAGAAGCAATTCTGAAGGGTGTGGCGATTGCGTTTTATGTTTTTTTATAAATGCAAAGTGTAAGTAATAGACCTTTTAATACAATTTCTGATCCTCTTTTGCTTATCATTTTGCTGAATTAAAATAGACTGTTGATTGGTGTAAGCAATAATCTCAGATAATTGCTACTCCATGTTATAATTCAAAGCTTTTATCAAAGACTATTCAGATCCCTCTCATTAATCCTGTCTGTCAGACTGAGACAGCTCTTTATATGTGATATTACCCAATGCATGTCTTTTATTTTTCAAACTGTTTCATTTGTAATGTTTTCTTTTCTGAGTAGGATTTCTTTCATTCCATTTGGACTGGTTTATACAATCTGTTTTATAAAGGATTTGCATGTATTAAACATGAAACACATTCACAAGGTTTGCAATATTACTATCTACATTAAACTCTTTCTATTAAGATTGAAAAACAAAACCTAAAAAAAGGTACCATTTTGTAGTTTGCAATAAACTCTTTAACAATTCAGTTCAGTAAATGTCTGTATAGCGCTCTTCACTAAGTGCAGGCTTTGAGTGCTTGTATGTATTTACAACTATAATATACTAATGGTACATTTTTTAAACCATGCAGCATTTGTCAAATGAAGTAAACAGTGCAACCAATTGTATTTTATTATATAATCTGCTGTTGAGGTATGGAGGGGCGGGCATGCTCCTAAATGAGATGATGGATGGTGTCCTGGGGGATCTCCTCCCAGATCTGGACCAGGGCATTACTGAGCTCCTGCACAGTCTGAGGTGCAACCTGGCAGCACTGGATGAAAAGATACATACTGTCCCAGAGGTGTTCTATTGGATTTAGGTTGAATAGGGTAGGATCCAGGTATCGCCTCATGTAGATCAGGTCCAGGAGAGCAAACAGTTTGTGGGAGGGATTGGAGGGGGTTATCTACAATGTGGGAGTCCTTGTGAATACATTGTTTTTGGATGTGTCATGGTTGGAGAGCAGAGAGGATCTAATGGTTTTCTCCACAGTGTACATAATTCACTGCAGGGTCTTGCAATCAGACACAATATCATTCATGTACCACACAGTGATGCAGCTGGTCAGGATGCTGTCTATGGTTGCTCTGTATAAGGTTGTAAGGATTTGAGGGGGATTTCTGGCCTTCCTTAGTTTCAAAGAAAGTAGAGGCAAGGTTGCACCTTTTTAACCACAGAAGAAGTGTCGAGAGTCCATGTGCTCTTTCAGGTGAACACCAAGGATTTGGTACTTCTGACTCTCTGCACTATGGAGCCCTTGATGTGAAGAAGGGGTTGTCAGGTGGACTCTGGAATTTCTGAAGTCAACAATCATCGGCTTCATTTTGACCATATTTAGAGACGGGTTGTTGACCTTATACTAATCTGCAAACTCCTCCACCCTGTATGCTGTCTCATTGCCATTTTTTATGAGGCACACCACTGTAGTGTTGCTAGCAAACTTGATAATGCTATGTGAGATGTACTTTGTGGGTCAGGATCATGAACAGGAGTGGGCTGAGCACACAACCCTGGGGGGCACCTGTGTTTATTATGATCGTGTGGGAGATGTTGACTCAAATGTGGACTCTCTGTGGCTTTCCAGTTAGGGAGTCCAGGAGCCAATTACACAAGGAGGTGCTGAAGTCAAACAGTTGTAGCTATTCTGTCATCTGTTGTGTGATAATGGTGTTGAATGCTGAGCTGAAGTCAATGAATAGAATTCTGACACAGGTGTCCTTATTTTCCAGATCTGACAGGCAGAGGTGAAGGTCAGAGAAAATGCCATCCTCAGTAGAACGGTTTAGATGATAGGTAAACTGCAGGGGACTGTGCTTGGTGGAAAACCCATCTTCCATGTGTCTCATGACCCGCCGTTTGAAACACTTTATAGTGGTCGATGTTAGTGCTAACATTAGTATGTATTAAAATTCCAAATATTTAAAGTAAATGGGGTTTTCAGTTTGAATTTTAATGTTATTAACAAAGTAGCAGTGTGAACAGTGGGAGTCACTAATTCTTCATTTTGTTCAGTCAAATTTTATTTCCCACTCAGGAGAGAATTTTTTAAGTTGTTTAGTCATTACCGTATTTATAATACAATAATTTGCAATACATTGTTAAGGAATACCTTTAAACATATCCAAGAGATCTTTATTAGTAAGTTCTGTACTTTCTCACCTTATACTTTATGCATTTATAGTTTCAAGAATCCATCTTGAGAAAATGCACTGCACTGGGTATAAAAGACTTTTTAAACATTTTTATTTAAACCATCTGCCGTAGGAAGCTATTCACGATGGAGGATGAGCGTCTCTGTTGTCATTCAGGTTTCCTGACTATGTAGTGATGTTAAAAGAAGGCATATCATACATTCTTCTTAGTTTTGCTTGTATCATTTTTCCATCCATTAACTGCTTATGCAATAAAGGATCCCAAGCATTCATTTGCTTTTCCTCAATGACATTTCTACAAAGAAGCAAAAGGTTCATGCAGTTAAAAAAGCACACTTGCTATCACATGAAGGGTTGGCTTATTATGTATAAGTGTGCCCATATGTTTTATCATTCATTATTCTCAAAGGCTTGTTATGTGAGCTTTGCCAAAATTATATACCATAGGTTGTTGCATTTGTTGTCTATATAAATCTGCATTTGTTTCCAATACTGCTTCAAAAAGCACCATTTAATTATTTTTATGATAAATTTCATTGCTACTTTTATTAAAGACAGTTTTGAAGAATAGTATTTGTTGCTGCAGTTTGCAGACATTTTATACCTTTGCAGCACAAGCTCTTTAAGTGACTTGCTTAAAGTCACATCACGGAATCGGGATTGAATAAGAAACCCCTGACTAATTCTTTTTAAATCAGGCCTTTGTGATTTATTAACCTTTGTATAAGTAGTTCCTACTGTGGAAGGTGGCCTTGCAAAGACTGATATTGTGGCTGCTTGCACTTGATTTAGGAAGGGTTCATTGATGGTGGATATGTGCCTAAATATCTCAGTGTAGTTAGAAAGTTAGAAAAATTTGGATGAGAATTGAGTCATTCGTCCCAAACAAGCTCACCAGTACTATTCACTTAATTCCTACAAAAATAACATCAAGTCACGTTTTGAAGGTTCCTAACGTCCTACAGTCTCCCACACTACTTGGTAGTTTATTCCATGTGTTTAAAGCTCTCTGAGTAATGAAAAACATAACCCAACATTTATGAGAAATTTACCCTTAACAAGTTGACAACTTTGTCACCATATTTTTGATGAACTCATTTTAAAGCAACAGTCTTCATCAATTTTACCTATTCCTTTCATAACTCTGAACACTTCAATCATGTCTCCTCTAAATCTTCTTATGCTTAAACTGAAAAGGCTCAGCTCCTTTAATCTTTCATCATAATTCTTCCCCAGTATCCCTGGAATCAGCCAAGTTGCACCTCATGCAATGGCCTATCACCCAGTATCTCCTCCATCCTCTTGAGACTGTGCTGGGAGACACAGCAGACCTTCTTGAGACGGCACGTATGGATGAGCGATCCTGGAGGAGCTGGACCACCATTGCAACCTGAATTTGCTGCAGGTACAAACCTCATGCCTACCAAATTGTGACAAGGACACTAGTAAAATGCAAAACTAGAGAAGAATCAGCAAGGAAGGATAAGGAGAGAGCAATTGTCTGTGGCTATCACCTGCAAAACCATTCCATTTTTGGTAGATCTCCAGTGGACCTGCATTCACTTTCATTTGTGTCAAAACAGTTGAAGCTGAATCACAATCAGATTGATATCTCTGAAGCTTAATTGACTTAGTGTTAGACTGTGATGATTAAGTGTTCCCTTATATATATATATATATATATATATATATATATTGTGAAGTATAAAGAACACAGAGAGAACAGATTAAGGTTTGGGGTACAGTCCCAGTATAGTGTGTACCACTCAGACAATGAAAACAGCACTAAGGTACCGGTCATAGGCACATAAACTGCACAACAGACAATGAACAGTTGACAGAGGAAGGTTTTATGGAGTCGGAACCGGAAGGATTGCAGATGCAGGGGAAATGAGGGTGATGTAAACGTAGTGGGACGGTGATGACATCATCGTATGGAGCCAGAAGTAAGGACATCAGTGAGGGATCGGAAATTAAGTCATCACGGGAGGACTGTAAGCTGGTGCAGAAGTGCGTTGCATTTTGTTGTCGGGAGGTTGTGTTTGGAATGTCCGTTTACGTCTTATCGGATCTCGGATCTTCATGTTTTCTGGTAAGGAAGAGAGAAAAGCATTAATATACTGTCCTGTAATCCCATCCTGCATCTTTCCGCACTCTGTCGGGCCTGTTGGCTGACCCCTAATTGTGTGTTTTTGACAATATATATATATATATATATATATATATATATATATATATATATATATATATATATATATATATTAATATATATGTGGCAACATATATGCGCTATGTGCCAGCCACTTCACGTCTCTGTCGCTCATGTTGTGAAGAGGGGTGCTGAACGAACCCCAAGGAGACGCGGTCGTTCCTCTGAAACACCCTCTTAAACAGTGATACAATAGGAAACAAATACAGTTTCTTTTACCTCCGCTTTTCTCAATCAGTTGCTGGCTTTCTGCTGCTTCCGTGCTGTGTGATCGGCATCGTGTGCGCTTTAAACATTTAAAAGCCTGTACAGCAGCTGTCCTACCCTTTGTCTTTTATTTCCGGCCCCAGGCGTGGTTAAATCTCCTGGCACAAATTCTTGTCTTGCAGGGCATGAGTTCTTGATATTTTTTATTTTATAATTAAAAAACAGAATAAGAATTTGAAAATCTAACAACATCACATTAATGTTCAATAAATTCTAAAAAAAATGATACCTAACATATATATATATATATATAGGTTTTAAAATAAGCCCGATAAAAACGTGTCATAAAATCATTGCACTTTTAGGCTTAGGATTTTATATATATTGAGTAGATATATATACAGTGTATATATATATATATATATATATATATATATATATATATATATATATATATATATTAATTATTCTTAAATATATATGTGTGTGTATATATACTCCGTGGTCATATAATCAGTGTCACCACTAGTCAAACTGGGGCCCTAAGTTGAACTTAATCTGAGGTAATTGGTCTTTCTGTATGTCAAAGTTGCTTTTTCACTTCAGCCAGTAACCAACTAATAAACAGAGAAATAACCCTCAGCCATGTGTCAGCTGGGTACTGTGGCATCAGATAATAATTGTTAAACACTCAATAGCAAAACTATCACACATAATGATACCCCAGTAAACAGTCACAGTGGTAACTATGAGGTGAGACACAAAAATAACCGTATTTGTAAGAAAAAATAATATTTATTGATGAATTGTCACCTTCTATATACTCCCCATCCCATCTCTACACCACTTCATATGTATCTTCCATTGATTGAAACCGTGCTGGAAGTGTTCTTGCTTGAGGCTCTTCAACGGGCTTGCCATTTTTGTCTTCACTTCATCCATTGAAGAAAAATGTGTTCACTTCAGGTCACTTTCGATTTTCCGGAACATGTAAAAACTTACAGGGAACTAAATCGGGTGAATAGGGAGGATGATCGAGGACAGGAATGTTTTTGTCAGTAAAGAACTGCTTTATGGAAAAAGAGAAAGTCTGCAAGAAATTTGTTGTTGATTTGCTGTTCGATTTCTTTTCATTGAAACATTATTGCGGCAACTCATGTAGCGATTGTTGTGCAAATACTGACTGGGCTATTCACAGGATACACCTAGCCGGTCAGCGGTTTTAGAGGGCATGTAGGAGGGAAGATAGTTCTATGATTCACATCTGGCCAACCTCCAGATGTTTTTCCAGGAAAGCCCTAAGCCCAGTTTGGTTATTTTTGTGTCTCACCTCATACATGTTAACTAGATTTCTTAAAAGTCTGCAAGCGCAGTACAAGCTGCTTCTTCTATCTTTTTTTTTTTCTGTGCTCTTGACTAGTGTTGCTCATTAATGGAAAATTATCACAACTGGTGACTGTGAACAAAGTTAATTTGATGTTTCATGAAACAGCAATAATCTCAACTGAGTCAAGTGGTGGACCTTCAAAGTTTCACTGCTTTAAGGAGGTTTCTGCTTTATATTATACTTCAGTGATGTTAAACGACACACCCGGTTACACTATTGTTAAGATTGGGGTTGTGGGAGGAGTTATCTGATCCAAGTCAAGTAAACCAAGAGACAATAACGTGCAATCCAATTGGCTGCACAGTGGAGCTCCAGAATCACAGAGGTCTGCAAACCTCCAACAGGCAATTGGTCCTTTTATCACAGGCCCCATGCACAGTGCATGATTTGTGTATAGGAAGGGTCAGCTTTGTATATAACGTATACAAGTTTCTATCTGAGTATGTATTTTTTCCTTGAATAATTGCCAGAGAATCTTTAACTTACCTGTATTTTATTTTTTACCATTTTATTTTGGCCACAAATAATATCAATGGTTTTAACCTGAACTTTGTGTTGTGTCTGCTTATTAGTCTACAATTGAAGGCAGGTTCTGTTTTGCAGATCAATCCAAAATGTGTACTTTGAAATCAATTAATTTCTCGCAAGTAAAAAAAAAATTTCAGGGATATTGCAGCAGTGACAAATTTAGATAGATATATTGAATGCAATCCTATTGCATTTATAATTAATACTATGTTCATATGTTTGTAAAATTGAATCCTTAAACCTCTGTCTGTAACACTTAAGGCACCCCAGTTGATGAATAACTAATGAGACTAAATGGCTACTCACTCCTGACTGAATTTGCTACACTGTTATAGATGTGAGTATCGTGGGATTTTGCTGCCTTGATGAGCCTTTGTGATTAGGCAACAGCTTATTCCTTCTTCCTCGCCGCCACCACTCTTGAAGAGCTTCTTAACATTGGAGGGTGTCATGACTGCTATCTTTTTGTTATTGGATAATCCAAAATTAGAATAATAATGCATGTATGTTATCCAAAATGGACAGTTATGAATGTATGCCAAGTGCAGGGCTTGAGAAGCTCTGAATTACAGTAATCCCTTTGAGCTTTCCCTATTTATTCAATGCACAACTATCCTTTAGTTTGAATCTACCTTACAAAAGAACTGGGATGACCAGAAACAATTTTCTCTTTTCTACCTCAGTGTATCTAAATTCAGTCACAATCTATGTTTTTCTTCAAATTTAAATGAATTTCAGGAGCTCTGAAATAGCAAACCATCCCTTGTAATGGGGAAGAGTATTTTAAGCTACTCTTTGATTTAAGATACCTAAAAAATGACAAGCATCAGTTGAATGTTCAGATAGCAATTGCTACTTTTTTATGAATCAACTTGCTAGACCAACTCACAAAAAAAAGCAAATTCAGTACTTTTAAAAAATGATAAAGCACACACAAAAATAAATAAATAAACAGAAACTTTTTTTGTCAAATTACCCCTGAAAAATACCTGGAATGTGAATGTGTCTACTTCGACTGCCCAGGCTTCAAAGGCGCTTTAAAGCAAGATGTTCCCTTCATTTAAATTTAGCTTCGGGTGAATATTTAAGAGTTACATCCTTAGTTTGGGTGGGCATTAATCTACCACACTGTTTTGTTGTTGCAAATTGAAGCAAAGGATCAGCTTCCTTCTGTTCCAAACAATAATGTAGCACATTAACAACTAAATATCTATGTATGTGTTATGCCAGGCACAAGTATCTCACATGGCTCGGCTGGAACACGTCATTGACCATGTTCCGAATGCTATTTCAGTTCCAGCCAATCTCTGTGAATTGTCTGCCGTGCAACAGAGATAGTGAACTGCTGCTAGAATGGTGTTACAACAGACCATTTCTTCGAGAATTACTTTTAAAGGCCAGAGAGCACACATGTAAGAAAAGTCTGAACAAGAATTGTGAAAAGTTGTTAAACAAAAAACAAGTTGTTGCCACAACCAAGATGGTAAAACTGTAAACAGAGTGGATAAATGGAATATTATGAATCAATAACCAGAAATCTTAAAACACTATGATTACGAGACTGGATAATCTGCATGGAGTTAAGAAAACGGACCACCATGACATGGCACACAGTACCTCTTAGGAGGCAGCATCTTCCAACAGTCCCACGTGTCCTAGAAACCCATTAACAAAATGCTACACCTTCAAAATGGTGAGGTGATGCACTTAAAATTAAACAGCAAAAACATTTATTCCAAACTAATTTATATCATTTATTATCTAGCACAGCTTCAGCCTGTTGCTCATCCCATACAGGGCTGTGCAACTCGGACCCCTGGGAAGACATGTCCATCAATAGAGGTTAACCTGGCTAATCTTCCTTTTAAGGTCTTCTATGGGTGACAGTGGGACATTAGATAGATAGATAGATAGATAGATAGATAGATAGATAGATAGATAGATAGATAGATAGATAGATAGATAGATAGATAATGTCTTTTGACTGTCATTTCTATTTGTTAGATTCTTCAAATGATCTATAAAATGGTCAGGTAGGGTAGCATACACTAGTACATCACGTTGCTTGACCCATCACATGACAAAACAGCTCAGAATCCTGGTTGGCAATCGGGTCCCCAACAATGAGGATCTTACGAGCTGGATCACCCTCAGGAAAACGTGCCACATTGCCATAATGCCGTAATTGACGCTCCCTAACAAAGCAGGTAATGTGCCTCATTTTGGACTCCATGAGCAACCACTCATTCCACACAAAGTCAAACCAGTGGTACCCAAGGAAGAGACACAGTAACAAAAAAATATTTTTCCCAGAAAAAAATCTATTAAGTTATCTCAATTTGTAACAATAGATTGCTTAAATTTTTACTAGCATTGCCAACTGAGTTTTATAGCCCTGCATTGTGTGAAAGTGCCTACCTAAGTTAGAAAAGATTCAACCTGCCTAGTAATACACTCATCAAAAAATTAAGGGATTTTTCATTAAGATTGATTTTCACTGTCTAACAACAAGTCAGTTAAGCTTCAAAGATATCAATCTGTCCAGTTAAGAAGCATAAGTGATTGTGAATCAGCTTCACCAACTTTGGTGCAAATGAAAGTGACAGCAGGTTCACCCAAAAGGTAATGGTTTTGCTGGTGGTGGTCACAGGCAATTGCTCTGTCCTTATCCTTCCTGACTGGTTCTTCTTTAATTTTGTGCTTTACTAGTTTCCTTGTCAATACTGGTAGCATGAAGTGGTACTGGCAGATGATTCAGGTTGCTCAGGTATTCAAGCTCCTCCAGGATGGCTCATCTATACGTGCCATTGCAATAAGGTTTGTTGTGTATCCCAGCTCAAGATCGTGGAGGAGATACCAGGAGATGGACTGTTATACAATGAGAGGTGGGGGACGTGCACATCAGTCAATGGCATCAATGCATTCATCATCCAGAAACTGCCTACTCACTCAGGCCACATAAGGCCAGGCATTGTCCTGCACCAGGAGGGACCCAGGAAACCATTGCACCAGAATAAGGTCTGAGAGCAGCTCTGTGAATTTCATCAGCAGTCAGGGTGCCATTGCCTAACACATGAAGGTCTGTGTGACCCTCCAAAGATATGACTACTCTATCGATCACTGACCTGCCACCAAACCAGTCATGCTGGATGATGTTTCAGGCTATATAACGTTCACCACGACATCGCCAGACTCTTTCAATCTTTCATTTCTCAGTGTAAACCTGATCTAATCTGTGAAGAGAAGAGGGCACCAGTGATCAGAGCTGCCAATTGTGGTATTCCCTGACAAATGCTAATCGAGCTGCACGGTGATGGACTATGAGCCATGGTCCCACTAGCAGATATCAGGCCCTTATGCCCTCATGCAGTTTAGTCAGAAACATGCACACAAATAGCCAGCTGGAGGTCATTTTGTAGGGTTCTGGCTGTCGCTCCTCCTGTTCGTCCTTATACAAAGAAGAAGTTACTGGTCTTGCTGCTGGGTTGATGTCTCTCTGTGGCCATGTCCAGCTCTCCTCATGTAACGGGCCATTAGAAATATAAAAGTTTCAATATGAGGTTGTTGTTCTCTCTAGTCATAATGCCAGAGAGCTCTGACATATTGAATGTTGATTAGCATGTGCAAGTACTATAAGAATTTCATTGCACACTTGACAATAATAACCATATAAAGCTATAAAAAATAAATAAATAAATAAAAATACATACTATAAAAGAAATGCTTAGAGAGCATCTTTAAAAATGACAGGCCAGACAAACAGCAGCAAAACAGCTGGCTATGGCCATCTGGAGTCTTTTATAGTTCTCTGAAGTGACTGCTGTACTGCCACAAAGAAGTCAGATGGACCAATTTTAAATGCCATTAAAAAGAGACAGAAAAAAAAGACCCGTTCTGGTAAAGGACCAGAGAATGAGAGAGTTACCTTAAAGTTTGAAGCAGGCCAAGTCAAAACCAAAATAGAAACTGAAACAAAAAAACAAAGTCCTATGCAACAGAACACTAGAAAAACATTTGACAGGTGCAGGCCATTCATCCCAACAAAGCTCACCAATCCTACCTAACTTATTCCTCCAAAATAACATGAAGTCAAGTCCTACCATCTATGAAACTTCTTGGCAACTTATTCTATTTGTCTATAATTATCTCTTAGAAGAAAAACTTTCTAACGTTTGTGCAAAATTTACACTCAAAACGTTTAGAATGATGCCCCTGTGATCTTGCTGGCCTCATTTTAAAGTAACAGTCGCAATCCACTTTACTAATTCCTTTAATAATTTTAAACACTTCAATAACATCACTTCATGACCACTGTTTGCTTAAACTGAAAAGGTTCGACTCCTTCAATCATTCATCATAACTCATCCCCTATAACCCTGTAATCAACACATAATAAAGGGCACCAATGTTCCCCACTATCTGCAGCTATAGAGAAGTGAATGGCTTGGTTCTAAATGCAGCAAAGACTATGGAGCTTATTCTGGACTTCAGGAGGTGGTCCCCCTGTCCACAGCCACCATTTATCAAAGGTACTGAAGTGGAGTGGGTAGATGGCTTTAAATTCTTGGGCCTGTACAGTTCAAAAGACTTGACTTGGTCAATTAATACTGCAATTCGCATCCAGAAAGCCCAGCAGTGTCTTTATTGTCCTTATTTTGCTGAAGAAAGCCGGCCTAAACCAATAACCTCCTATTCAGGCCTATAAGGGTTTACTTGAGAGTATTCTCATCAGAAATATCACAGTGTGGTTTGGTAAAATCACACTGAAGGTCCAAAAGAGGACTATTAGGACTGCTGAGAGACTAATAGGATATCACTTACTTTCTACAGAGAAACAGTTAATTTAATTGTTGTCGGAATAAAGTTAGAGTCATCCTTGAAAACCCAAGCCATCCAGGTCACTCTCTGTTCACATGGAGGGCCTCATGTTACCACTTCAGATGCTGCAGACCAGAGAACATCGAGGCCTACAGCAAGCACTATTATAGTAGCTTTTGTCCAACACTTACCAGATTAATAGCTGGGTGGGCAAAGATATCCTCCCCCCAACATACTTTTTCAATTACTTTAAAGCTCAAGTTCAAATTGTTATTTGTTTTTTGTTGTTTTAGTATTAATTTCTTTCCTATTATACATTGTATGCACATATGCATTGTAAATATATCATTATTGTTGGTATAGGTTATAGTTTTTAACAAAAATCAGAGGTGGTATACAGAGGTTACTTTTTGTATTGTTGATTATTTATATTTGTTACATCGTCATACAGAGCCGTAGTGTGGGGGGTGCGAACTGTGCACCACCACCATGCGTTAATCTTTGAAGGGCACCAATCGATGACGTGGTTGTTTCAGCTTAAAAAGAAGAAAAAAAAAATGAATAAAAACACAAATATCACTGAAAATTAGTAAAACTTTCATATATATTTCCCTTTAATTTTTTATGATTTTGTAAACAACTTGCACATTGAAATGTGTTTACATTGTCTTTTACAATCACAACCAAATTATTGGAAATAAAAGTTCAGTTCTCAGTAAAATAACAATGAGAATGATGCACTGCTTGAAAACCGCCATGCCACTAATATGTAAATGCACAACTGAGTGGTGCGCGGCTTTATTGTCGGAAACTGCGATGCACAACCAGTCATTATGCTCTCATAATGATCCTGTGTCTAATTGTATTTCTTCGCTCTCAGTGTGTTTGAAGCTAATTAGATTTTGATTAAGCCTGATAAGGCGCAAAGAGTTCAACTGTTACACACGGCCAAATTTTGTTCTGTCCTGAATCTTTATTTTTTTTTTTTTATATATTGTGTTAATTTTATCGAAAGTATTGTAATTTGTTTATCCATCCATCCATTATCCAACCTGCTATCCTAACTACAGGGTTACGGGGGTCTGCTGGAGCCAATCCCAGCCAGCACAGGGCACAAGGCAGGAAACAAACCCCGGGCAGAGCACCAGCCCACCACAGGGCGCGCACACATACACACAGACTAGGGACAATTTAGGATCACCAATGCACCTAACCTGCATGTCTTTGGACTGTGGGAGGAAACCAGAGCACGGTGAGAACATGCAAACTCCACACAGGGAGGACCCGGGAAGCGAATCCGGGTCTCCTAACTGCGAGGTAACAGCGCTATCACTGCACCACCACGCCACCCAATTTGTTTATGTAAATAAAAAAAAAATAAAAATAATCATTTTTTGTTTTCTTTGTGAATACAATAAATTTGTTTCATCTATTCTTATTGAACAAGAGTACTTATTTTCCTTTTCAGGTCCAGGCGTCATTTTGTCACACTATGGCTCTGTTGTCATGTTTATTGCAGTTAAAGTTTTTTAATGGAGAGAACCGTATGTATTTCTGTACATGGGCAGATGGCACATAAAGTATCTAAACTAATCTAATCTAATATATTACTATTTATGTGTACAATATCCTATAGATGACTACTGTTTTGGTGTGTTAGAACTTTCATATAAAGTTTAACTTTTACAGTTTACATCTCCAGCCCTCCACAGCAACAAGACCTTCTCTTTATTTTGAAGGTAACAACAAAATAATGGCTAATAATCTAACCCTGACACTGACAAGGATGCAGACATGTCTTGTATAAAAAAAAATATCTGAATGATTTGTACACATCTTTTCGGTCTAAGACTACCTTGCTGCAGGGGTCATTGGATCACAGTCAAACAAGCTACAGCAGGGCCATGCCACATAAATCCTTCCTCACTGTCAAGCTAATTCATTGTTATCACTTGGGAGCTGAAAATGGGCACTGTCCTTTTCTTACACTGTGCACATCTGAAAAGGCTGCCCTTGGCAGCTGGCTTAGTCTCGAAGAGCTTCAGAGAAGGCAACATCATTTTTGGCACCTTGTCACAAATTTTTAAAAATTCAGCAGCACTGCAGTCCTTTCCCTGCTCACTTTCTAACTTCAACTTCACTTTGTTCATTTCCCTTTGGTCCTGACACTATTTTGGCAAAGAGATCCTGTGATAAACAGTAACCTGCTCTCGAGCCGTCAGCTGCGGCTTTCTTCACTCTCTTGCTGGCTAACTCTGTTTCACTTTATTTCTTTGTGTTTGCCAATAGTTTACCTAAGAAACATTAAAATAACCAGGAAAGAATCAGCCAACATTTCAACCCCATGACAGACATTAGTTCTTTGGGCATCATGTACTTTTAGTTTAACAGGTAATTGTGAAGAGCTAATTTATACTCCCATTTATGGATATACTCCCATTTCCACAACAGAAAGTATTCAGACTCCTTCACTTTCTGCACACTTTATAATGTAGAATGTATTTTGGTTTTTTAACATTTGCTTAATTTTATTTCAAGAAAGTAACATAGCATGCCATCAAGCAGATAGAATTTGCAGAACGTATACAACAAATTACTTCAAAATAAATCTAGAAAGAACACCAGAAAAAAATTTGTAAAAAAGCAGAGAAAAAACAAAACCTAATAAGACAAGAATTCAACACCCACCTGATGTAAATTTAATTTTAAATAAATTAATTTGCTATTTTTACCAATCAATCTACACTCCATAACCCATGATGATAAAGTGAGAATGTTTTAGATTAGATTATATTAGAATTCAGATGAATACAGCAGCAGAAACATAAAAAAGTAGGATACTGATGCACAGGATAAAATAATACATTCAATCAATCGATAAATAAGTCAGTCAGTCAGTCATTATCCAACCCGCTATATCCTAACTACAGGGTCACGGGGGCCTGCTGGAGTCAATCCCAGCCAGCACAGGATGCAAGGCAGGAAAAAAACCCCGGGCAGGGTGTCAGCCCGCCACAGGGCACACACACACACACTAGGGACAATTTAGGATCGCCAATACACCTAACCTGCATGTCTTTGAACCATGGAAGGAAACTGGAGTACCCGGAGGAAACCCACACAGACACGGGGAGAACATGCAAACTCCATGCAGGTAGGACCTGGGAAGCGACCCCAGGTCTCCTTACTGTGAGGCAGCAGCGCTACCACTGCTCCACTGTGCCACCCAATAAATAAGTAAATAACTAAATAAATTGATTAATTAATTAATTCATTCATTCATTTTGTAAAAAAGCAGAGAAAAAACAAAACCTAATAAGACAAGAATTCAACACCCACCTAATGTAGATTTAATTGTAAATAAATTAATTTGCTATTTTTACCCATCAGTTTACAATCCATTACCCATAATGACAAAGTGAAAATGTTTTAGATTAGATTAGATTAGAATTCAGATGCATACAGCAGCAGAAACATAAAAATACAAGATGCAGATGCACAGGATAAAATAATGTAACCAATCAATTAATTGATAAATAAATAAAATAAACTTAACAAGTACCGTGTTTGCATGGGTTTCCTCCGGGTGCTCCGGTTTCCTCCCACAGTCCAAAGACATGCAGGTTAGGTGCACTGGCAATTCTAAATTGTCTCTAGTGTGTGTGTGTGTGTGTGTGTGCACGCCCTGCGGTGGGCTGGCACTCTGCCCGGGGTCTGTTTCCTGCCTTGCACCCTGTGTTGGCTGAGAGTGGTTCCAGCAGACCCCTGTGACCCTGTAGTTAGGATATAGCGGGTTGGATAATGGATGGATGGGAGTACATTGGGTGGAATGAATGAATTGTCTGATAGCACTGAGCAGAAGAGACCCCCAGAGGCACTTCTTAGCACACCATGATGGAATGAGCCTGTGACTAGAAGTGCACAAAAGAGAGTGCCTCCTGGAGGGAATGGAGTGAATTTTCATCATGGCATCCAATTTTGCCATCATCCTCTTTTCCACAGTAGATTCCAGTGTGTCCAGAGTTCCACCTGTGATGGAGCAGAGTTTTCTGATTTTTCTGAAGTTTGTTCAGGCATTGTGCTTTTTTTGTGCGGTAAAAGCTTCCATTTAGAAAACATGGATTCCAGTAATGGTAATCATTTGTTTTATCTTGGATTATTGGGCCTGTTGTTGTTGAGATTAGTGTAGATTCTGTTTACTGTCAGTGGTGGCTGGAGTTTTTTTCTAGAAAACAGAAGTAAAAGAGCATGAAATCAGGCCCTTGTGTCAACCTGCTTATCGCAACATTGCCTTTCTAACAAAACACTTGAGAAAATAAAATTTCAAAAGAAAATATTATTTTAACTTTCCATCCACATCCTTCTGGTAATTGTGATAATATGAGGTTACCTCTCCACTTGTGTGAACCGTCTCCATAGCTTCAGGCTATGTATTTTCTTCATTTTCTTCCTCACATTCTCATCTTCCATCTGCTGCGGCTTCTCTCTGGTTTATTGTTGCCCGTTCAGACACCGTATGTGCTGTGATCTCAGGGAGACTGAAGGAGGTGGTGCGACTGATTGGCAGACAGCACCAAATGTGACTAAAGCAGGCAGGTGTCAAATATTCCCTTCATCTGTTAATTCCTTGCTTTTTTATGAGTAAATAAGGAGGGAGTGGTGGTGTGATTTCTATCTTATAAGCTGATAAATATTCTGTATGTTTTTACTTGTAAGCAAGGCAACGCAAATGTAATATTAGATGGTGTTTCAGGAGGCGTGTTTTATTTCCATTGATGTTTACCTAACCAACACCCCCAAACCCCAATCTTCAGGTCTGACTCAGGATGTGAAATTTATGGTGAGGAGGATGAAGCATCAGGCCAGATTAGCAAAGGGTGACTATGTTTGGAGTTAGAGCTTATACGCCATCACCCATAGAAGGCCATAAAGTGACTAAACAAAGCAACTGGGGGATGAGTTATAACTGAGTGTTTTCATTGGTAGATGGCCCAGGAAGGGACAGATAAACTAATTTGATTGGTCTAAACCAGGGGTCTCCAACCTTTTATCCCCTGAGAGCTACTTTTACAAACTGAAAATGGCCAAGAACTACTCATGTTTTCTAACGTTTATTCTCATAGCTTATTTCAACCCAAACAAACTGAATAAGCTTGTTTTGCCTGAACATTTACAAAATGTTGGTGGCCACAACTCACATTTTGCATTTAAACATCACAAAAAATATTTAGTTCACCTGCAAGTACATTTTGTATATCTGTATGAATTTTCTAGTGTATCTCACACTATTGAATTAAAACTTGAATGTTGTCAAAACAAAACAATGCAATTCCAAATACATAGATATTACTTACTCATTTGTCATTTTGTTCCATGTCACTGTCTCACTTTATTCGCCTGTCCAGTTGCATGTGTGATGTGTTTTTTACTAAGTCAAATGACGGGCACTGCATGGAGTCAACAAGAGAGGCAGGTGTATGGTGGAGCGTAGCCACTTATGTTCACTCTTATGGATCATTTAAATGTTCATCTGTCAGTCTTGTTCTGAACTTTGATTTAATGACATTCATGTCAGACTCACAGAGGTATGTAAACCCAAACAAAGCAGACATTTTCAGAGCTGCTTGGTGAAGATTCTTATAGTCATCTGGCTCTACTAAGCTCCAGAAATGCTGAGAATGCTGCTGAGACTTTAACTGCACATTATTTTGATGGTTTACTAATATATAATAAATAAAATCCAATGTCTCTCTGTCTGTATGTCTGTCTTTTCACAAGAGAACTACTTAATGGATTTTTTTCTATAATTTGCTTTAACATTCCGGTTGATTTTGCGATTCCTCTCATTTCGATATGTATTACAGTTTACTTGTGTTACTGATTTATTTACGCAAATCCGAGATCCATGCAACAGGCCGGTGTTGGGTTCACCTCACTCACTCACCTGCTTCGTAATGTGTTCCTTAACTCTGCTTAGCTAGCAAATGAGAGAACAATTGAATTCAACTTTGTTTGTTATTTAAAATAAAGTGTTACTTAGGTCTTGATGAGTTTAAGTTCGGATATTCTCTTAAGTGTATGCCACACTGAAAAGATAGATTGCAATTCAGATTGTGGATCGTGATTTTGTGTTAAAAGGATCATGATATGATTTTTTGGAAAGATCGCCCACCCCTAATTTGACTAATCAAGTTTTCAAATTTATATAGGATTCTTTAACCCTTTGGCGAGCTACTTGGAAAGGGGTTGCAAGCTATCGGTAGCTTGCGAGCGACATGTTGGAGACCCCTGGTCTAAAGTATGGCTGTTTATGATTGGTTTTGAATCAGAGGCCATGTTGTACTACAATGCCTCATTGGTTTGTGCTTTTTGGTAAGAATGGCATAAATTGGGTCATCTTGCCTTTACCCCAACTTTGCCATCCATTAAGAGAAGACCATGATGAAGACAACTCTGTCTCAGCAGCCATATTGAGCTGGCATGTGGTTTGTCTCAAATACTCAATGCAAAAGCCATGTGGTAGCAAAGCAGTCTAGACAGAAGATAAGCCAAGAGACATCTATGGATGCAAGATGCAAAGGTATGGTTACCAATATTCACATAGTATTCTGCTTAATATTTTTGGGCATTTTTTACCAATAATACATACTTAATTATGTTTCTTTGCTCTGTCTAACTGACTTAATTTACAGATGTAGAACTAAAGGGGGGAAAGATGTGCTAAAGTATCTAATCACAGAATGGTAAGCATAAGGGAATTTAGACATTTTATAAAGGTCTACACAATAAAGAGTATAAAAGGGAAAAATATTGTCACGATAAAATCCTACATGATTAGACAGTGGGAGATACTAAAGCTGAAAGATATAAAAAAAGCATAAGTAAAAGGTGAGCACTTCACGTGAAGAAAGCACAGGTTCTGAAAATGAGAATGTACTTATTAAATGCAAGATGAAAGGCATTCTAAAAGGGGTCTTAAAAACACACATTCACTACTGTGAATAAGCCTAGTTTTGCTGAAATTGATTTTCAAGTATACTGTACGTGCTACTTTTTTATTTGTAGCTCCATAGCTGTGAATTCTTCAGGGGTTCTTTTCTTTCCAAGACATCTGCCTGCATGCAATTTCACTAAAAAAAATGAAACTCCCAATTACTTGATCAATCAATCAGATTTAACTCTGTAAGGCATCACTAAAGGGTATATAAGAGCAGAAGAACATAAAACGAATGGAGACCATTCTGTCCATCAATCTTGTTTTTTTAAACTAATAGCTGAGCTGTCCTGATATCACATCTAGATGCTACTTAATGGTTGTCAAGGTTTCTTCTCTGTCTACTTGTCTCAGTTTGTTCCAGACTCTCACAATTCTTTGAGTAAAGAAGTGCTCTTGGCTTCAGTCCTAAATGTATTTTTGTGAAGAGTGAGGTTCGTAGTATTGTGAAATTTTAAGTAATTAAATGAATCCACAGCAAGCAGTCTCTAGGCGGGTGCATGTGCTGCTCCGAGGCCAAATGAGGTGCTTGACTGATGGCGTACTCATGTGCAGACGCAAGCGCGTCAGTGGAGTGCTTCATTCACACCTTGGAGGCAGTGATTGCAGCAATTTTGACAAGCCACAGTTTAAAATGGAGTCTGAGGAAAGATACAAGGGACAGATGGAAAAAAGAGAGAGAGAAAAGATCAAGACTACAGAGACATGGAGGTTAAAATGGCAATGAAGTGAAAAATACAGGACAGGATCGTGGAGCATCCAGTGCTTTTGTGGAATGGAGGCATACAACCAGGAGATTAACCCAACAGGAGATTTTGGTTGGCACTTGAGGGTCATGTGGTCGCTCAGTTTGAATTCTTCAGGAGTAGGGGCTACACATCACTCTGGGTGAGCTCCCGCTAGAGGTCATGAGGTGAAGTTGGATGGGAGATGGAGCAGAGCTGATGGGTTCATTCAGACCCAGAGGGACAGCGATGACGGACACGAATTAGGCTTGGGGCACCCCAACAGTTACTGATGGAGGTGGCTGAGGTGCAAGCCTACATGACATCAGGACTAAGTCTCCTCTGGCTGGAAGACCATTTCAGGGTATGCAGAGGAGACATTGTTTTAGAGTAGGAAGCACTGTGTCTTAGGATGGGGCTTTTTAATGGACAGAATCTAACCTCATTTTTAATGGATTATTTATTATGTATTGATTTTAACCTCCACCAATTCACTTGTTTTTATTATGAGTTACTTATTTATTGACTTTTTAGTTTGCACTATTGCTTGGTTTAAATAAAAGCACTTTAAATTAATTCTTGCTGACTGTGTGTGTCCCCATCCTCGGTTTTGTTATCGATGATTCCAGGTTTGTGGTTATAGCAGGTCCACAGCTCAGAAAGAATGGCTGATTTATTAAATAATCCATTGGCCGTGTCAGTCTCCGTGGGTGCACTCACGCAGCTATGGGGAGTTGGTGAAGTAATTGGGGCGAGACACACCTGCACATGAGGGTACAATCTTTCTCAATTGCTTCAATGGCTTCCTGCAGTGCTTGATTGAGATGCTGCACCCTCAGAGCCATACAAGTATGGGATGGCACAGGAAAAGGAATAGAGAAAAAACAAACGAGAGAAATGAAGGCATGCAGAGCGAGAGTACAGCACTGGAGCAGAGAGAGAGAGAGAACAAACTAGCTGGCTAGAGAGAGAAAGAAAAGGTGGCATGGTCAGTGGTCACGCGATGGAGTGAAGGATTGTGCAGAAGTGTGGGTGAGATCAAGGTGGCTGAGATGCGTGAGCGAGATGGATGACAGAAGGACAACCGAACCCGAGCGCTCTGGCGACGCATTTCGTGAGCTAAGATGAGGGTCAGGATGGAGAGGACCACTGCTGTTGAAGCCTCCGCCAGCTGAGTGACCAATAGGTGAGCTGGAGAGACTAGGAAGGAGTTCTGCTCGGCTCATTTGACCCAGTGACTGTTGGTTTTAATTCTCGTTTATTAATCACCAGGTTTTTCACTATTTTAAGGATTATTTATTGGAAGCACTACACTTTTGGACATGAACTGCTTTGATTTTTTTTATTATTGTTTAACACTTTCCACCATTCCATTGCCTGGAGTGTTTAGTTCACAGTTGCCGTGCTCATCCAGTTACGTTATCGACGGTGTCGAGTTTAAAAGGAATAGGGAGCAAGGAAGTGGACCCGCACCGTCACAGGGTTTAAGCTCCCAGGGACAGTGGAACCAACCCAGACAGTCACAAATTCCTTTCACTGGAGTCCTCGAGTACGTGATTCACCATTACATTAAATGAGATACAAAGCCATGAATCTGCAGTGTTGGTCATACAGTACTTCACTTTTTAAATGAATGAGGTTTTTTATCTTAAATTATTGAAAGGAGTTAAATGCAATGACACAGAAAGGCATACAATGAAATTCAAAAGGCAGAGGTGTTGATATTGAGACAAATGACAGGTCTACTTGTCTTGCGAGGGTATTTGCCTTGCGACCTCACAGCTGCTTAAAATGCAACTTTCTATTCATTTTATTCCTGTTTTTTCACAGGGAAATTGGCTACATGATGAATTTAAATATAAAGACTAGATAAAAAATCCGTTTGTTGATTAACAAGTGCAAGCTGATAAAGAAATTGATAAGAAGAAGATATAAAAAATGAATGCTTAGAGATAAACAAAGGGATTTGAGGGGTGAGGATAAAATGGGTCAATGAATAAAAACAACAAAAAGAAAAACATTACATGAGAGAGGATATCTTAATTGGAAGATGGTATTTGGGAATAAAGGGAAAAGTAGCAAAAAAGAAAACAAAGACAGAAAGGCTGGTGGAACACAAAAATCAAAATGGCACCAGGTCTTGTCTGTTCATTTTCAGGCTCTCTAAAGTCAAGGTTGTGAAGTGCAGAGCTTATCCTTACAGTACCGGGCAAGAAGTAGGAACCAACTTTAGTCAGGGTGCCAGCCTGTCACTGGCAAAAGTGGTCATAGGATAATATTAGCATATATTTTATTACAACTGTCTGGATCATCCAAGAAGGGGATGCCATATCTACATATGAATGTGTTGAATGTCTAATTGATTTGTAAATCATTACTCATAAATGAACTTTACATCTACTGCCTAGTTAAACATTGTTAATCTGTAAGTGTATTTTTTTAAGATTATATAGGAGAATTCACATATTTGGTGTGTGCTTATTTAATTAGGATTGGCCCATATCATAAAAAAATACAGTGCATCCGGAAAGTATTCACAGCGCATCACTTTTTCCACATTTTGTTATGTTACAGCCTTATTCCAAAATGGATTACATTCATTTTTTTCCTCAGAATTCTACACACAACACCCCATAATGACAACATGAAAAAAGTTTACTTGAGGTTTTTGCAAATTTATTAAAAATAAAGTAACTGAGAAATCACATGTACATAAGTATTCACAGCCTTTGCTCAATACTTTGTCAATGCACATTTGGCAGCAATTACAGCCTCAAGTGTTTTTGAATATGATGCCACAAGCTTGGCACACCTATCCTTGGCCAGTTTCGCCCATTCCTCTTTGCAGCACCTCTCAAGCTCCATCAGGTTGGATGGGAAGCGTTGGTGCACAGCCATTTTAAGATCTCTCCAGAGATGTTCAATCAGATTCAAGTCTGTGCTCTGGCTGGGCCACTCAAGGACATTCACAGAGTTGTCCTGAAGCCACTTCTTTGATATCTTGGCTGTGTGCTTAGGGTCGTTGTCCTGCTGAAAGATGAACCTTCGCCCCAGTTTGAGGTCAAGAGCACTTTGAATGATGAAAACGGATGAAAACTCTGTACATTGCTGCAGTCATTTCTCCCTTTATCCTGACTAGTCTCCCAGTTCCTACCGCTGAAAAACATCCTCACAACATGATGCTGCCACCACCATGCTTCACTGTAGGGATGATATTGACCTGGTGATGAAGGGTGCCTGGTTTCCTCCAAATGTGATGCCTGGCACTCACACCAAAGAGTTTAATCTTTGTCTCATCAGACCAAATAATTTTGTTTCTCATGGTCTGAGAGTCCTTCAGGTGCCTTTTGGCAAACTCCAGACAGGCTGCCATGTGCCTTTTACTAAGGAGTGGCTTCCGTCTGGCCACTCTACCATACAGGCCTGATTGGTGGATTGCTGCAGAGATGGTTGTCCTTCTGGAAGGTTCTCCTCTCTCCACAGAGGACCTCTGGAGCTCTGACAGAGTGACCATCGGGTTCTTGGTCACCTCCCTGACTAAGGCCCTTCTCCCCCAATCGCTCAGTTTAGATGCCGTTGGTGGTTTCGAACTTCTTCCACTTACGGATGATGGAGGCCACTGTGCTTATTGGGACCTTCAAAGCAGCAGAAATGTTTCCGTAACCTTCCCCAGATTTGTGCCTCGAGACAATCCTGTCTCGGAGGTCTACAGACAATTCCTTTGACTTCATGCTTGGTTTGTGCTCCGACATGAACTGTCAACTGTGGGACCTTATATAGACAGGTGTGTGCCTTTCCAAATCTTGTCCAATCAACTGAATTTACCACAGGTGGACTCCAATTAAACATCTCAAGGATGATCAGGGGAAACAGGATGCACCTGAGCTCAATTTTGAGCTTCATGGCAAAGGCTGTGAATACTTATGTACATGTGATTTCTCAGTTTTTTAATTTTTATTAAATTTGCAAAAATCTCAAGTATGTTTTTTCACTTTGTCATTATGGGGTGTTGTGTGTAGAATTCTGAGGAAAAAATGAATTTAATCCATTTTGGAATAAGGCTGGAACATAACAAAATGTGGAAAAAGTGATGCGCTGTGAATACTTTCCGGATGCACTGTAAGTAGAAAAGCTTATAATATGATTCAGGCCCTTTCTTTGGTCAAGATCCTGAAGAAGGGGCCTGAGTTGCCTGAAAGCTTGCATATTGTAATCTTTTTAGTTAGCCAATAAAAGGTTAATTTTCCTTGACTTCCCACTACATCTATATTGGCTAACAACACCCTAGTATTTCTCAGACCAGAAAACTGTATGATCTTCTACATTGCCATTTTCAAACAAAACTGAACCTGTCTTACCACTTCTACGACAACAACATTTATTTCTATAGCACATTTTTAACCAAAGGATGTAGTCCAAAGCGCTTTACAAGATGTCAAAGAAGTAGTTGCACGCAAAATAAAAAACATCCAAGTGAAAACAAATCATTTTAAAGTGGTCTAAATGAATTGGAATTATAAAACAGAACAATTGAGCACATTTACTCCTTGGAAGTTTTCATATTTTATTGTTATTGTTACCATCAGGGGGAGTTGCAGCACCCCAAACCTCATACACAGATGTCAGTTCCAGTATAAATAAAAGGTTTATTTACACAAGTATCTTGTATAAAGGATGTAACAAGGCATAAACCAAATACAGCACTGTTCTTCTCCTCTTTTTCTCTCCTTTCCCTCCTCCAGGCGAGCTTCGTCCTTCTCCTCTCCCTATTCCAACTCTCTGGATGAGGTTGAGTTGTCTCTTTTGTGTTGGACCCTGGGGGTACTTCCAGTGCTAGGGCAGAGCCCGATGGAAGTACTAGCAGGTCACTCGGCTGTCCCACAAAATAGGGATTGTTAATCTCTTCCGCACCCTATGGTGGCCCCCATGAAACCCAACTGGGCTGCTTCAAGGAACTACAAGTTCCAGCATACCACGAGAAACCTACGAGAACTCTGAAGGAGTTAGAAGCTACACTGGATGAGAATGGAGAGACAGATGCTGCCCAGGCGAATCACCAGTCACAATTTTGTAGGAGAGTGTTGGAAAAGGTATGCATGGCGTAACATTCAAGCGTGTTAGAAAACTGTGGCGACACTGTAGTCCTCAATGTACTGAGATTAGTAGGTAGGTTCCTAAATCTTCTCAACCCGTTTCAGGGTTTTGGGGGCCAAAGAGTATCACCAGGCAACTACATCACAGGGACCACTCTCACTCACATAATCACACACACATACCCCAACAATTAAACATGGGAAAGAGAGGTTAGGAGCATGGACTGATACAGCACTTTGCTGCGCCCACCACACAATGAACCACCTCAGGATCCCAAATTAGAATCCGATCAAAGCCATGCAATGGGCACCACCTCAGCACCACACTAGTTCGAATGGAGTTTTTGACGTTTGTTATAGTAGCTGGGGTGCCATTTCTGCCACCAACACCCAAGTTTTTCCTGCAAGTTGGACGTCCTGCTAGCAGGGCTGGATACAGATTAACATCATACCCAGAATTGAGCAATTGTAGGTTAAGGGACTTGCTCAAGGACCCACTTCTGGCATTTATAGGATTCGAACTGGCAATCTTCCGATAGCCGGTGCAGATCCTTAGCCTAAGAGACATCACTCTGCCGCATAATTAGCATAGCCTACACTAAAAAAAAACATCTTGTAAATAATTCCTTCTTGAACATGTCTGCCATTGTAATTGTTATGACATGGGACTTGTATGGCTATTCAGTTATGATAAATGTTAAAGAGTACTAGAAGTGAAAGGCACATTTTATTACAATGACTGACCCATTATGGTTACCCGGTGAATGTGGCATTCTTAGTAAATTATAGGTTGACCAGATTATCAAAGTCCCAAACTGAGACACTTGTCACATAAAGCCAATCCTCATTTTATTAATGCCTGCTTTATCTCATCAGAGAGGAATCAAGTGTTAGGGTCCAAAGACAGCAGAAAACCCTTCAATTAAGAGTTTTTGTAACTGAATGGCAAAATAAAAACAGAAATAAAGTGTTGTTGCACTGTGGTGATTTGTAGCATCAGAGAGGCGTGTCTCTCTTGCTGTAAAAGATGCTCCCTCCGTCTGTTCATCCGTTTATATAATCCCCAAGCCCAGAAAAGGTGGGGCTTAGATTCTGCATTGGGTGGAGCTAGACCTCCTGTCCTGGGTAACTGCTTGGTGCAGAAGAAAGAAGAGAAGAGATACTGTTAGTGAGAGTGCCCCCTTCTGCCTTGGAGTGGTATCTATCGGCTTACCTGATCCTTTCGCACACATGTGCCGATTTGTACATTACATGTTTGTTTTTGAGGTTGGTGCCCTCCCTAAGGAACAACTGCATGAGTGAGAAGAATGACAGAAGGACAACCAACCCTGAGCAGTCTATGCTAAGATGGGGGTCAGGATGGAGAGGACCACAGCTGCTGAAGCCTCCTCCAGCTGAATGACCAATGGGTGAGCTGGAGAGACTAGGAAGGAGTTCTGCTCGGCTCCTTTGACCCCAGTGACTGTTGGTTTTAATTCTCGTTTTTAGCCTTGTTTTTAATCACCAGGTTTTTCACTATTTTAAGGATTATTTATTGGAAGCACTGCACTTTTGGACATGAGCTGCTTTGATTTTTTTATTGTTTAACACTTTCCACCATCCCGGTGCCTGGAGTGTTTTGTTCACAGCTGCTGTGCTCATCCAGTTACGTTATCGACGGTGTCGAGTTCAAAAGGTGAAATACTAATTAAAAGCTCTACAGAAGACCATGCAGGCCTGACTATGGAGCACTTCCAATGTCATGTCTAACCTGTTGAGAATTATTTACAGGTCAATCCAAACTTGGAATGAGGCAACACATGTGAAACTCAACTGCTATCCCCAGATTGGCTCTTCCTTCCTGGTGGACTCTTTATTATTGAAAGCGTAGGAGCCTGGGGCACAGACAACTCCCCCATGTTACATCCTCCTCTGGGCCTCTTTTATTAGTTTGTTATCCAGTGAGTGTTCAAAGAAACATCTCAGATAGGACCCCAAAAACCTCACAGCCTAGTGTGCTACCCGGCAATCAAAATACCTGTATGTCGTGTTAGCAAAAGTCTTAACCTTTACTTGGGTTCAAATCAGAAATATTCCATTTTTTTTCAATAAAATAAATCATAATAATAATAATAGTAAAAGCTTTTTAGTATGTGGGATGCTACAGAGTCTTGAACAAATATTGCATATTAAGCAGTCAGTTTTATTAATCTGATTTTTTTTTAATTCCCCTTTTATTGTAATAGTAGGGATTCATTTTGGATAATTGTGCAGAAGACTTTGAAAATGAATTTCATATGCTACTGCAGATTGCCATGTCCACGGGGGGCACTTCTTTGTGCTTCTAATAACAGAAAATGGCTAAAAAAGCTCCAAAATTCCTCTTCCCAAACACATTGACTTTTATAGTCAAATCATTTCCTGCCAATGAGGCTCTTCACTGGCTGATTGATCAGATGAAAGTCAAGACGTACTGCAGGCTTTTTAACCTTACGCCCAACAGTGACTGAAAATCTGCAATTATTTCCCGGGAGTAACATAATGTGAGCAGGCATAGGTCGTAATCTCACATTGATTAAGTGTGCACTTGATGAAACACCAGGTATCAAAATTCAGTGAACTATTCTAATTCTGATTCTAATTATACATCTGGCTGTAGAGAAATTATATTTATATTAATTAATTTTGTTACTATGTTGTAAAAAAAATGAAAGGCTTTGGATCATTGTCTGTATTACCCTCTTTGCCGATGGCACACCTTTTCAACCACCAATCTGTGATCAAAACTACATAATTCAGTCCAGTTTTAGAGGGCCTGGAGACTATCCCTGCAGCACCTGATGCAAGGCAGGAACCAAACATGCACAGAACGCCAGTCCTTTGGAGGATTCATTGTGACAGGCTGTATCATAGGACATTTGGAGACGATATAATAACTGACTACAGCCTTTCTACCTTTGTATAGTTTAATTCTAAAAGGTATGCGCTTATCTGCGTGGTTGGTGTAAAGGCTCTGGGAGAAATGACTGCGGTGTTTGTACGCCAAGGGTCAAAACGCTGTCAGCAGTTCAATATGAGTGAGGAGGCCTGCCACCCGTGTGGACTCTCAGTGTTGGCATGCCAACATTAGGTCATAACGGGTAAGTGCATCTACCTTGAGCATGGAAGAGCTGGTATATAAAAAAAAGTATTATTATTTTATTATTATTATTTGGCTTCATGAGTTGTGGCAAGATAACCAGCTGATAATAGTTGCATGTAAGTAGGGTGTACAGAGGAGGTGTGTGTTTTGGATGTCCAAGAGAAAGTAGGGTGAAATGACACCTTTTATTGGCGAATTAAATAGATTACAAATGCAAGCTTTCGAGGCAGCTAAGGCCCCTTCATCAGGCAAGGTGTAACAAAGAAACTGAAAAATACTTTCGCTTATATTGGGACAGCATGGTGATTTTTTAGCTAACATTTGAACAAAAAGGTTTTTAAGATGAAAGAAAAAAATCACCTTGCTGTCTCAATATAAGCGAGAGTAGTTTTCAGTTTCTTTGTTACACCTTGCCTGATGAAGGGGCCTTAGCTGCCTCGAAAGCTTGCATTTGTAATCTATTTAATTAGCCAATAAAAGGTGTCATTTCACCCTACTTTCTCCTGTATCAATCTATGGCTAACACGGTACAACACTCTACTGCTAAGTCCAGGAGAAAGTTTAATAGTAAAGTAACTTCAGAAAGCTGCCACAAGTTGGAGGCAATGAATATGTGAGTGTATGTGTGTGTGTGTGTGTAGCAAGCAATGATAAACAGAAAGGCTTTCACCTATATCGAGGCTACGGGAGTGGAAGGTCTCAAGCAGCACTGCTGTTAATGATTGGCCAGTCATATAAAACCCACTGACACCCAGCAGGGTTCGTCTTTTGTCCGTCTAGTGTTAGAGAGAAAGGTAGCAAATTTAATAGTGACCCTTATTGAGCATTTATTTGAACCCCCCGCCCCCTATTTTAATAAACTGTTAGGTTGTTTAATCTGTTAACTGAGCTCTCTGGCTCTCACGAAGAAGTCACTACAATCTTGATGATATAGATTTTGATATAGCTTGAGTCAACTAAAAATGTCCTAACTTTAATGGCAGACACTGAGGAGGCAGTGAAAACAATTCAGAGAGACTTGAACAAGTTTGTGAACTGGGTGGACCTTTTAAAAATGAAATTTAATGTTAAAAGGCACAAAGTGTAACATGTGGGCAAAAGGAGTGTCGATTATAAACGCAAGATGGGAGATGCTGTCCTACAGGAAGCAACTTCTGAAAAGGATTTAGCGGTTTATGTTGACACATTTTCATCATCCGAGCAATGTGCAAAGTTATTAAAAAGGCAAATAAAATGTTAGGTTATAATGTCAGACCCGTTAAATATAAATTAAGAGATGCTATGCTTAGATATTAAGACCACATCAGGAGTATTATGTGCAGTTATGGTCACCACGCTACATGAAAGACATAGCAGCACTTGAAGCTGTGCATTAGAGAGCAGCCAAGTGAATCAAAAAACTTAAGGACATGACCTGCTCTGATAGAATCAAACCTGTTTAATCTCGAGCAGAGGAGACTGCTTGGGGATGTATTGTAGATCTTCAAAATTCTCAAAGGCATTGATAAAGAAGAACCAGCAGAATTCTTTCAACTTAAAGGCAAATCACGTACTTGAGGACACCAGTGGAAATTAAGGGGAAGCGCATTTCAGGCTGAAGACAGGATGCACTTTTTTATGCAAAGACTGGTGGGGATCTGGAACAAACTACCGAGACATGTAGTTGAAGCAGAAGCCTTGACAACCTTTAAGAAGAATCAGGATGAGATATCGGGGCAGCTTAGCTATTAGCTAAACAAACAAGCTCAATGGACTGAATTTTTTCCTCTCGTTTGACAAATTTCTTTTGCTCTTATCTTCTTATGACTTTATACTCTTTCTCTGTGCTGAGCTCTTGAGGACCCACTTCCATTCAGCAATCAATGTGACTTCTAAAAGAAAATGTGTGTGTCATAGTGAGCATCTAAATCTTAACACCAGCTCATTCTATTATTTATCATTTTTTAGAAGATTTCACAGGTTTTTGCTTTCCTGTTGTTATTATAAAGCTTCTTTTCCATTTTGAGCAATTGCAAAAGCAACCCAGTGAAACGCATTCATATCTGACTTATGTAATATAATACAATTGTAGCAAGTCAAAAGCATACTGTTTAAAGCCACTGAATTTTTTAATAATTCATTTGGCAGAAACAGTAGCTTTTGACAGAAACATAAAATGTAATTATGCCTGCAAGCTTTCTCCGGCCGTCTTGTGAAGCTCAGAAATAAATGACCAGCCTGCTGAGTTACGGGAATATTCAGCCCAAGGGACTTCTATTGGTACTTGATGACAACTGCTATGACAGGTGTACACATGGAGATCTGCTACTGTATATATGACTAAGAGTACAGTTAAATGTTAATAAAATTCAACTTGTATTGCGATGAGAGTTTAACTTGAGAATGCATTTGTGATGTGTAGCCTGCTAAGTAAAGGCTTACTAATTTTTCCTTTCATGGCAGTGTCAGTACTGCTACTCTATAAATCCAGCACTATGGCCAGGAATCCCAAAGAGATTGTGTAAAATCTGTAGGCTCTCCCTGTATCACTGTGAGTTTCGTCTTTGGGTACTCTGCTTTTTACCCCACATCCTCAAAGACATATGAGTAAGGTTAATTGGTGCCGCGGATGTGTGTACGGCCTGCTTAGAGAGGCAGAAGAAGACTAAATGGGTTTACAGTTTTCCCTGTCAATATATTGTGATTTATAATGGATCCAATCAAACATTGTCAACAAGAATCTTTTTTCTCATGAAAGATGAGTTTTATCCATCCATCCATTTTCCAACCCGCTGAACCCAAACACAGGGGTCTGCTGGAGACAATCCTAGCCGACACAAGGCACAAGGCAGGAACCAATCCCAGGCAGGATGCCAACCCATCACAGGACACACACAAACACCAAGCACACACTAGGGCCAATTTAGAATCGCCAATCCACCTAACCTGCATGTTTTGGACTGTGGGAGGAAACCCACGCAGACAACATGCAAACTCCACGCAGGGAGGACCCGGGAAGCGAACCCGGGCCACCTAACAGTGAGGCAGCAGCACTACCACTGCGCCACCGTGCCACCCAAGATGATTTTACATAAAACAAAAGATATACAGTGCCTATTAAAAAAAAAGTATTCATCTCATGCAATAAACTATCCTACAACACTTAATCACAGTGGATTTAAATTGGTCTTTTTAGCATTGATCAGCAGAAAAAGGTTCCTTATTGTCAAAAAGAGAACAAAATCTCTGGAAAGTGATCTAAATTCATTACAAATTTAAAGCACAAAGTGATTGATCGCACAAGTATTCGCCATGTTCAAGTCAGTATTTAGTTGACACATCTATGACAGCCATGATAGCCTTGAGTCTACGTGCACAGGTCTCGTGTCTCTATCAGCTTTGCACATCTGCACGCTGCCATTTTTTCCCATTCTTCTTCACAAAACTATTAAAGTTCTGACAGATTGCTGCATGTTGAAAATGAGTGAACAGCCTTTTTCAAATTTACATTTGAATTGAGATCTGGACTTTGACTTGGTCACTCCAGGACATTAACTTTGTTATTTTCAAGCCATTCCCATGAAGCTTTAGCTTTCGGCATTGGGGTTATTGTCTTGCTGGAAAACAAATCTTCTACTGAGGTGAAGGGATCTTGATGACCACATTTGGTTTTCCTCCAGGGAATTCCCTGCGTTTTGCTGCATTTATTTTACCCTTACAAACCTTCCAGAGTCAGCTACAGAGAAGCATCCTCACAGCCTAATGCTACCATGGACCTTGGTAATGATGTATCTTCTTATATAATATGCTACCCTCGTTGTCCGTTTGTCTGTCCAGGATTTTATATCACCTGTAGCTCGCAAATCGTTAGACCTCTACTTCCTACATTCGAGGTGATGATTTTTATTACTCTTTTTATTTATAATTTATTTTATTGTAGAATCAACTCTCAGCAGCATGCAGTAGGTTGGCAGTGTGGTGTGTGGGTATAGGCACCGTTCTTATCGCTACCACCTTCGCCGTCACTTCCCCTACCTCTTCATATCTTAAATCATTCTTGAGGTAGATTGAAGACTTAAGTGCCAGCTTAAGTGAAAAATTAAGAAAAACGTACTATGTAGTTGCAACACAAAAATTGACTTAATCAGTATTAACACGAAAACATGCTGATGGAAGAAGAGAAGAAGTGGGCCGCTAGGGTGGAGAAAAGAAGAGCTGCTCATGAAGCAGCAAGCGCATCAACCTCTGAGCAAACGAATGCTACTTTCATTTTGATTGCTTAAGTCAAGTGTATTCACTGCACGTTATTGTGCAGTACTCCGATACTGTTTGAATATAATATACAGTGTTCAAACATGACAGTTTTTCTGATAGCCAAAAAGGTCAATTTTGGTATCATCAGACCATCGAACCGTCTTCCTGCTGATGTCAAATTCTCTCTTGCCAAGAAGTCGTGTGTGTGTTTTTTAAGACTGCATCTCTTTTTGCCATTGTCCTATAAAACAGCAACTGGTGAAACATCCGGAGAGCAGTTGTCACCTGCCTTCAGAGTTCTCGTAGGTCTCTTGGTGGCCTTGTCTTCTTTTTGTGTGAGCACCCAGTTTGGTGGACGACCTGATCTAGGCAGATTTCTACCTGTGCCATACTCTTTCAGTTTCTTCAGGACTGCTTAGCTTGACTACAAGGAATTTTCAGTGACTTGGATATTTTCTTGACTCCATATACTGACTTGTGCTTTTCAACCACCTTTCCATGGAGTTGCTCATGGAGTGTGTTTTTTCGTCTTCCTTGTGTAGGTTAGGCTACCATACTGACTCACCACAAGTTGGGCCTTCCAAATAAAGTGCATTTATATTACAATCAACTGAAACCCCAGAGAGCTGGTCTCTGTTGAATGAATTCCGTGCTTCCTAAAACTAATTGACAGCACCAGTGATAATTTAGGCATGTCATAAGTGAAGGAAGTGAATATTTGTAATTAATTTAGACCATTTTGATCTGTTTTCATTTTGACATTTTTGTTGATCAGTGTCAAAAAAGTAAAATTAATTCCAGTGATTCAATGTTGCATAACAATAAAACAAGAAATGTCCAAAGGTACTGTAGGAGTAACTATAGTTAGAAATTATAAACAAATATTTAAGTAGACACAAGCAGAAACTACTCAGTGTCCATAACATCAATGCATTATTTGGTTAGAGCAAACCCCTCTGTGAAATTTTACAATTTGGTTGGGGAAGCTTTCAATAAAACACATAACAGAAATGAAACAGAAATCAGGCTTTGAGAATTCTAAACTACTAGCCATACCCTATGGCTCCACCCGCGTAGTAAAGAAGCAGGACAGTAAGGAGAACCATGCTCGGCTCCCAACTCCTGATGCCACACTTCCCCCTCCTCTCAAGTCATCACCTCTGACTCGGAATAGTTCAAATATGTCACTCCTACAAGTGAACTATGATTCTTAGCGCAATGAGAGAAGTCGCAAAATCAACCGGAATGTTCAAGCAAACTATAGAAAAAACTCGATCTAAATCTGTTAAGTAGTTCTCTCGTTCGCAAGCTAAGCGGAGGTAAGGAACGCCCTGAGGCTGGTTTGTGAGTGAGGAGGGCCCTGCCCCCCTACCCTTGGTCTGCTGTGTCTCTCTCATATTCATGCAAATAAATCGCTCCTGCAAACAAACTATGATACTTAGTGCAATGAGAGAAGTCGCAAAATCAACCAGAATGTTCTAGCAAATTATAGAAAAAAACCCAATCTAAATCCACTATATAGTTCTCTCATGAATAGCGGACAGACATACAGACAAATAAATATTAGATTTTACATATATAGTGATGAAGTGGCAGTAGGTCTTGACCTCAGCATGCAAGGTTTCCACCAGGGACTTGTGAGATTAATACAGGTGTTGGATGCACCCTGAAGCAAAAACAGACAACAGCACCCATGAACAATAGACAGAAAAAGAGACAGAAAGTAAAATCAGGTATGGAGTTGCAAATGTTCCGTCCAAGTGCCAGACTCTTGGTGAACCAGTGTCATAAATAACATCATTTGTTTTATTTTTAGTATGGAGAATTCATTTTGTGGGGTTTTGAGTCACTATTTATTTGTTTGGGAAATATTTAATTTTTATTTTTCAGTTTCCATCATTTTGTTGACAGCACGGTGGCGCAGTGGGTAGCACTGCTGCCTCTCAGTTAGGGCACCTGGGTTCATTTCCCGGGTCCTCCCTGCGTGGAGTTTGCATGTTCTCCCCGTATCTGTGTGGGTTTCCTCCGGGTATTCCGGTTTCCTCCCACAGTCCAAAGACGTGCAGGTTAGGTGCATTGGCGATCCTAAATTGTCCCGAGTGTGCTTGGTGTGTGTGTGTGAGCTGGTGCCCTGCTCGGGGTTTGTTTCTTGCCTTGTGCCCTGTGTTGGCTGGGATTGGCTCCAGTAGACCCCAATGACTCTGTAGATAGGATATAGTGGGTTGGATGGATGGATGTTTATTACATCAAACGCTGTGCGCTTGGATGATATTAGTGAAAATCCCGATATAAAAATGGCACTGTCAGCACATAGTTCATCAAACACCTTTAAAACAAACTTCTAGTATAGTTAGCTCTATGTTAAGCTCTGTAGTAAGATTAATTTTTATTTTAGACTCCCTTCTGCACCAGACTTTTCTTTCTGCATTGACCTTTGTCTGTCCCTCTCTGTGATTCTGCCTAACAATAAATATGCTGGTCTCCATACTTCTCACCATAATCCTTGGAGATACTGCAGTTACACTTCATAGGTGCCAGGAATTTTTGATACATATGTTGAAACAACAAGAGAGAAAAAGAGAGAGGGAGAGAATGGAAATTCTCTTGTCTGTTTTCATAGAGCTGCAGTTTTTTCCCAGTCTTGCATTTACTCACAGATTTTTTGTTGTTTTTATTCATTTTGAATTTTATTTTCATATTTTTTCTGTTATTTCTGTCAGTTCCACTTATCAATTACTGTTTGTCTTATTTGTCTTTAAATATACTACTATTCCTTGCACTTTATGCGTGAAGCCCTGGGAGGCATCACTACTGCTTTATATATTAGCCAAAGAGAAGGATTAGCAGTGATTTATCAAGTGCTATAAGGAGATTAATAATAATAATAATAATATACTCTCTATATATAAAATCCTAAGCCTAAAAGTGCAATGATTTTGTGCAACAATTTCATGTGATGTTTTTATGTCACTTTTTTTGTCACGCTTTAAATCTGGCTTATTTTAAATCCTACACATATATATATATATGTTTGGTATCATTCTTTTCAGAATTTATTGAACTTTAATGTGGTGTTGTTAGATTTTGAGATTCTTATTCCATTTTTAAATTATAAACTAAAATATCAAGAACTCATGTCCCACGAGACAAGACTTTGTGGCAAGAAATTTAACCATGCCTGGGGCCAGAAATAAAAGAAAGAGTAGATGACAAAGATAGCTGCTGTACAGGCTTTTAAATGTTCGAAGTGCCATGCAAGATGCAGATTATGTGGCATGGCAGCAGCAGCAAACCAGCAGCTGATCAAGCAAAGAGGACGTAAAAACTTGCATATTTATTAAATCTGATCTTTCTACTGTGAAACATGCAAAACAATAAAAGTACAAAGTCAGAAGTGTAAAAAGTATAATAATGATACAAATAATAAATATAATTATGAAGAATGATAAGAAAAATAATGCTGATACATCATATACTGTCAAAATGTCTCTTCTGTGTAGTATATCTTGAAGGACAGTGAAATGCACAATCCAGCATCACAGTCCGGACAATAGCAATGCGATTCTTTGCAGATTTTCTTTCCAGACTGATCAGGTTTTAAACAGCACACTGCACATGTACTATTGGCACAAGCGTCACTTTCTAATTTATCAGAATCATTTTCAATATAACTGCCCATTTCAATTCACTGCCTGAAGACAGATTCACTTCATCATCACTGCTTGTATCACTTTCAAGAGGGTAACTAACACTTATAGCACTGTTTTTACACCCCAGGTGATGCCCGTGTCTAAGGCAGCAAGAAGTTGTCCATTTCAGGGCTCCTGACAGTTCAACGGTACAAGAGGCCAGACAATCATTCTAGTCAGTAGCAAAAACAGGACTGTCCTAACATTTTCTGCCATAAATAGAAGTGTTCATGAAGTTAGGATGAGATTAAAATTAGGAGATAAATGGGTAAAGGACTCAATGGAAGGAGAAAGAGAGGTTAGCAAAGACAGACAGAAGTGGAAAGAAGGAAACTCTTAGCATCTGACAGGATGAACCATCCTGGATGATAGAACAAGGATGGACATCAGTATGGCAAACTGAGAATGGCAGCAGGATTTTTCTTTACATCTATTTAGTTGTACTTTACTTATCCCTCCCTTTGCATAAAAATATTGTATTATATAACTTTGACCTCCCTGTCATTTATTGTGAATGTGAAGAGCTTCATGAGCCCCGTCTTATCATATCATATACGTCCACAACAATACCACCTGCACTTCAGAACAGGTCATCCACCTGAAGCTAAGCATGTTTGGGCCCAGCCAGTACTTGGATGAGAGACCAACTGGGAAAAGTTTGGCTTGCTGCAGGAAGGGGTGTTGGTGAGGCCAGCTGGGTGGCACTTACCCTGAGGTCTGAATGGGGATCTCAATGCCCCAGTGCAATGAAGGACACATTGTGCTGTTAAAATGGCACAGTTTTTCAGATAAGACATAAAATCAAGGTCCTGACTCTCTGTGGTCACTAAAGATTACTGGGCATCCTTCATAAAGATTACAGTGTATACTGATGTCCTGGCTAAGCTGGCCAATATGGCCTAGTCATTCTCTCCCCCTAATTATCTCCTGTCTTTAACTAGCTAACTTTCTCTCACCCCTTGTTACGGCCTACCAAAAAGTCTAGGGATATATAAATAGGCCGTACACAAAAGAGAGCGAGAGAAAAAGACAAAACACAAAAAGCTAAATAAAAACAGGCTCTATTTATTGTCAAAAAAACAACGCACAAAATATGGAGAAAATTACACAAAACAAGCAAGGTAGGAGAACCACACTAACATAGCTGTCTAACTTTACAAAGTTTACAGCAAGATATAACTATTTGCATTTATTACTTAGAAGGCTAGCTTACAATTATATTTCTTTAATAATTAAGCAAAAACTCAAAGCAAACCCTAACTCTCCATACCCTGTTCTGTTCTGTTCTGTTCTCTCGCACTCGCACTCGCACTCGCACTCACACTGAGCTAAAACCCAAAGAAGCTTAATTTATAAACTTACACCCCACCCATAACCCAGGTGAGTTAATTAATAAGCAACTTAAGTGGGTAATTAGAGCAGGACCCAATTAAGGTAAACACCAAATTAGAATATAAAACAAAAGTCTAGAGTAGGTCGTAACACCCCTTCATCACCTGAATGCTACTGTGTGGTGAGCACACTGGTGTAAAATGGGTGCCGTCACATCATCCAGGTGGATGGTATGCATTAGTGGTGGTTGAAGTGGCAACCCACTCACTGAAGCGCTTTGAGTAGTGAAAAAGTACTATATAAATATAAAGAACTATTATCCATCCATCCATCCATTTTCTAACCCGCTGAATCCGAATACAGGGTCACGGGGGTCTGCTGGAGCCAATCCCAGCCAACACAGGAACCAATCCTGGGCAGGGTGCCAACCACAACACACACAAACGGGCCAATTTAGAATCGCCAATCCACCTAACCTGCATGTCTTTGGATTGTGGGAGGAAACCGGAGCAAACCCACGCAGACACAGGGAGAACATGCAAACTCCACGCAGGGAGGACCCGGGAAGCGAACCCGGGTCTCCTAACTGCGAGGCAGCAGCGCCACCGTGGCGCCCCAAGAGCTATTATTATAATTATTATTATATAGTATTGATTTAAGGTAAACCTTTACTCAGCAGGGTAGTGTTTTGCTTTTAGTATACTCAGATTTATTCACGGTTCTTTGAGCACAGTGGGTGATTTTTGAAAGTTATGGTGACCTTTCAAAACTCTGAGCACGTGCATTCCAAATAGCCATTACTATCACTAATCTGAATTAAGTAGCTATCTTTATGCAACTGATGCAGGCCCAGATTTACAGTTGTTTAAACTTAAAAATGTTCTATTATCCTTACATGAGAATGTTCAGGTGCAAGCACTGCTTTACAGTCAAATGATTAGAAAGACAAAGGTAAGGTGTAAAACTGTGCACAAATTTAAAGCCCAATGATGTAAAAGTATAATAAGCTTTTCACTGAAATTGCTCCCCCTTCCACCACCAGCACAAGGTGAATTCAAATTACATGTCATTCTGCCTCCTAGGATACCTCCTTTGTCTCTGTGGATCTCGCTGTAATTAAAAGCATGGTGATCTCACGTGACATTTAGCTGCCGTTTGTTGAGCCTCTTCACCCTTGTGACCTTTCGAGATGTGGATTTTGTCTTCTGTTTATTTTTCGATCCCCAGGCTCGGCTCTCACTCTCGCTCTCACTTTCCCCCATCCGTCACGTATTTTCAGCTGCTCTGCTTGCCGCATCGCCTGATGTCAGCCCCCCTACAGAGCCTGATAAAGGAAATAATTTGGCAGTTGTTTAATAAGTACTTTGATTTGTACGTCTGTGTTTTAGCCAGTGACTTCTGCAGGAGCACAGGTACTGCCAAGCTCTAATTATTGGCTTTTACTAACCCAGAATTGGAAAAGCATTAAAGCTAGTAAAACACGCCGAGGACTTCATTACTATACCACCCCAGAGTATTAAATGCGCATTTCTAAGGGTCAAAATGAGCATTTTTCAACAAATACATCATTTACCTTAATTTATTGATACTGAGGTGGTAGAATGTTACTTCAAATTTATTTCGATGTCCTTTTCTATTACACCACAAAACAAAATGGTTTCTGCTGAATTAAGGGTTATGATTGTCCTAGCTGAAGTGGAAGTGTGACTTGCTTTGAAATGTGAAGCGTCATCTGACTGGAAGAGATTACTTCTAGAGCTTTATTAAAATATTGGACTGGACTGTGTTTAAAAATTGGGTTAATTTAAAATACATTTCTTTACATGAAAAAAATGTATTGGTCATTTGGACATACATGCACTCAATTCAAAGACTGTACATATCCAGACATAACTAAACAAGTGAGGCATACTTACTTGACTTCTGCATGTCGGCCTGTTCATTGTTGAACAATAATGACAAACTAAAATCTGTTAGATGGTATTATGGCGGTGAGGGGGGGCACATTACACAACTTCTAGTCAGAGGGGATGTCAAGCTTGATGACTGCCGTTGCAGAGTATGTCAAATTAATTGCAGGGTATGACAAATGGCACAACAACAACTTTTATATATAGAGCACATTGTCATATAAATAATGTAGCTCAAAGTGCTTTACATGATGAAGAAAGAGAAAAAAAGACTAAATAAATTACAATTAAAATTAGGGAGCGCATTAACATAGAATAAAAGTAAGGTCCGATGGCCAGGGAGGACAGAAAAAACAAAAAAAACTCCAGACGGCTGGAGAAAAAAATAAAATCTGCAGATGTTCCGAGGCCACGAGACCACCCAGCCCCCTCTAGGCATTCTACCTAACATAAATAACCTCAATCAGTCCTCATTGTATTCAGGGTTCACATGGAAGAATTTGATGATGAAGGTCATGTGGACTTCTGGCCTTTAATCCATCAATGTAGGGACATCATGGTGCTTTGATCAGGTGGTGATAGCGCAGATCGCCACCACAGAAAGCCAGAAAAAGAACAGAAGAGAAAGTAGGGGTTAGTACGGATTTTGGAGCCACCGTGAATAATTATTATAATTAATTGAATATACAGAGCATCAGGGTTAAACTAAAATGAAGCTATGAGAAAGTCATCTTAAAATGTGTTTTCAGCAGTGTTTTAAAGTGCTCCACTGTATTAGCTGGCAAATTTCTATTGGCAAGCTATTCCAGATTTTAGGTGCATAACAGCAGAAGGCCGCCTCACCACTTCTTTTAACTTTTGTTCTTGGAATTCTAAGGAGACACTCATTTGAGGATCTAAGGTTACGATTTGGAGTGTAAGGTGAAAGGCACTCCAAAATTTAAGATGGAGTGAGAATATTTAAGGCTTTGTAAACCATAAGCAGCATTTTAAAGTCAATTCTAAATGACACAGGTAACCAATGTAGTGACATCAGAACTGGAGAAATGTGCTCAGATTTTCTTTTCCTAGTTAGGATTCTAGCAGCTGCATTCTGAATTCGTTGCAAACGATTTATGTCTTTTTTGGGTAGTCCTGAGAGGAGTGCGTTACAGTAATCTAGTCGACTGAAAACAAAAGCGTGAACTAATTTCTCAGCATCTTTCAATGTTATAAGAGGTCTAACTTTCGCTATATTTCTTAAGTGAAAAAATGCTGTCTCCTTGTTGACTATTCCAGCACAGTTTCATATTTCCTAACTATCGTGTGCTCTCCCCTTTTTTGGACAGTCAACAACGTGCTCTTTGACTATGCTGGTGCATTCCAGGTACGCCAGGCTCTGTAGTAATCCCAGACCAGTTTTTTTTCTTTTTTCCATTCTGTTATAGAACATAAAATATGAGACATCCGACAGACAAGTCTCTCTTCTTTCGGCAAGGTCCAAAATACCCACCTTCCTTAATCTTGTAGCGGCATTGTATGCATTAAACTTCTGCCTGAGTGCTCATTGGATCTCATCTTGTGTCCCTGTGACTAACAGTCAAGTAGTCTGACATACAAAAGGCTGAACTGGGAGGTCAGTGTGATCCAAGGACAGGGGGAGACAACCTGGCAGATCTACATGCTTCCCTGACTAGGTGCTAGGTGGCAGCATTCCAGGCCAACAATACCTCTACGGAAACTTGTAAAGCATGCTGGGAATTGTAGTCCCATAGGGCAGTCTTTTTTTGTTCCATGGGTAATACCAGGGGGTGCTGCAGGGATACATTTATTCCTACTGAACTTGCCATTCCTGTAAAGAATTTATAAAGCACCGACTTGGTCAGGCAGCACATTAGAAAAGAAGCAAACTTACAAGAAGCTACACACATGAAAAGCAGTGGGACCAGATGGAGTCAGTCCTTGAGGTCTTAAGGCTTGTGCTGACCAACTTTGGGGTGTCTGCTGCCACCTGTTCAGTCTGTCCCTAACTTGTCACTGCTGTGGAAAACATCCTGCATTGTTCCTGTTCCAATGAAATCAGGCGCCTCTTCATCTAATGACTACAGACCAATGGCCCTTACATCTCACATCATGAAATACTTTTAAAATGCCAGCATGGCGGCAGAGTGATTAGGGCTTGTACTGCTGGGATTTAGGGTCCTGTGTTTAAATGATGTGTCCATTTAATGGCTGTGTGGAGTTTCTATATTCTCACATGTGTATGGATGTTCTTTTGGGCTTTTGTTTTTTTTTCTCACAAATTTCAAAGGACAAAGAAATTAGATTTATTGGCAACTATAAATTCTTGTGAAATTTAATCTAATTCTTATGTGTACTTGTTGTTGCTTGTTATAATGTTCTTGAGCCTCCATAAAAAGAAACATTTGGCTATCTATCTATCTATCTATCTATCTATCTATCTATCTATTATATAGTGCCATATCTATCTATCTATCTATCTATCTATCTATCTATCTATCTATCTATCTATCTATCTATGCGAGTTCTCTTGTAGTAGACCCCCTGGGCCCACTGCAGTTTGCAGTTTACTACTTCACAGAATAATAATCACAGTATCACAGTGTACACTGGCATCAGGCCACACTGCACCATCTTCCCTCATCATGAATTTGTTTAATTTATTTTCAATGACAGTAATGAACTTGTGCTTCACTCAAAATTTCGACTCCTGCCCTACACCCAGGGCTGTCAGGATATGCTCCAGCGCCCAGTGACCTTGAAATTAGACAAGCAACAATATAAAATGTGTGCAATTTTAATAGAAAAAAGAATTATTGTGCAGAGCTACAAACATTCTGATTGGTATGACCCAGCCATTAAATAAAATATTTTTCCACCCTTCAAATTATCGAGCCAGCTTAATCACCAGCAGCAAAACATTGTTTCAAAAAATATATGTACTATGCACTGACGAGCTACTCTTTATTCCCTTTGTCTGTCAGAAATGTGTCTTTAAATGTTAAAATGTCTTTCATTTTGACACACTACAGAGAAAACATCTCTGCATTCATTAGGCGCATATTTATTTTTTATGCTGTAAATAACCTCCCGTTGTCCCACTCCCATTATGTTCTAGCCTTGCTGTACATAATAAATGACTATTAAAAATCAACATAAATTGATTGGTAATCTCACACTGCGTCCCAGCTATCTAAGGAGGTATTTTTTAAAGTCAGGCATTTTAAAGATTTCACCTTGTCACAGGTCAAGTGATATTAATTTGCATTCCACATTAATGATTAAATATGATTAAAAAATATTCATCTTTTAAAATGCCAGCATGGCAGCAGAGTGATTAGGACTTGTACTGCTGAGATGCAGGGTCCTTTGTTTAAATGATGTGTCCATTTAATGGCTGTGTATGGATATTTGTTTGGGCTTTTGCATTTTTTTTCTCTCACACATATCAAAGGACAAAGAAATTAGGTTTATTTGCCACTATAAATTCTCATAAAATTTAATGTAATTTTTGTGTGTACTTGTTGTTTGTTTTAATAGTTCACAAGCCTCTGTAAATTTGACTTATGGGATAAATAAAGTATTATCTATCTATCTATCTATCTATCTATCTATCTATCTATCTATCTATCTATCTATCTATCTATCTATGTCCCACTGTCACAGGAAGATTAGCCAGATTATCCTATGTTGATGATCGCGTCTTCCCAGGGGAACAAGTTGCACAGCCCTGTATGGGATGAGCAACAGGCTGAAGCTGTGCTAGATAATAAATTAAATAAATTAGTTTGGGATTATATAAATGTTTTTGCTGTTTAGTTTTACTAATGTCACATCACTATTTTGAAGGCGCAGCATTTTGTTACTAGGTTTCTAGGACACGTGGCACTGTTGGAAGATGCTGCCTCCTAAGAGGCACTGTGTGGCATGTCATCTGTCTAAACGATATCCAATGTGAATGAACAGGTACCCTGTCCAGGGCTTTTTCCTGCCTTTTTTCCAGTACCCCAATATGGTGCCACAAACATTGAAAGCTGGGTTAGCAAACAGAAGAGGACACATTATTATTATTATTATTATTATTTTAATTGGATCACACTGTGAAAAGGTTGAGAACCCCACAGTATCGTGTAGAACAGGAACTGAGTGAATGAAGCAGCTAAGACACCAATCAGTCAGCAGCTAAGCCAGCTTTGCCTGGGGCGGTCCTGCTGGATAGTAGCCATGGTAACCCTGATTAGCTCCTCCAAGTGCCACTTTAGTTCATTTGATGGTCTAAGCCAGTATGTGCTTTCCAAGGCTGGGATTTTTTGTTCTACTGCATGGTTATCTGTGGGTCTTTATGAATGTGTTCATTATTTAGAATAAAAGTAGTGCTGTGCAGATGCCCTGAGTGATTTTTATTACATGATATAGTTTAAGTTACGGGGGCACTGCATGTGCATCCTGGTGCCCCTTCCACTCCATGTACCGCTGATAGATTAGCATGAATGGTGAGATAAAGTTAAATTTTTAATAAGGAATTGTTAAGCCACTTCAATCTGTTAGAAGTCATTTTCAGCTATTTTTAAAACAGGGAGAAGTTGCACTGCATGTAATAAAAATACAATACAATACAATACAATTTATTTTTCTATAGCCCAAAATCACACAAGAAGTGTGGCAATGGGCTTTAACGGGCTCTGCCTCTTGACAGCCCCCCAGCCTTGACTCTCTAAGAAGACCCAAAAAAAAAACCCTTGTAGAGAAAAAATGGAAGAAACCTTGGGAAAGGCAGTTCAAAGTTTCCAGGTAGGTTGGGCGTGCAGTGGGTGTCAAAGAGAAGGGGGTCAATACAATACACAGATCAGAACAAATCCTCAATACAGTATAAAAATAAAAATATTACAAGTACGGACCAGAATTTAACAGTAGATGATATCACATAATATAATTTGGATTTGTTCAGAGTCGTGGAGTCCTCAGCCATCAAGATGCCTCCCCCATTTGTCCATTCCACAGCTGAAACATTGCTTGGCCAGCCAATCCGATGAAAAGACCACTCTTCCCCACAGTTCCTGCAATCCTCCATCAGGGATGACTTTACCTTAGGCAGGCAAAACAACTTGGCAGAGTACCGAGAAGAGAAACAGAATAGGTGAGGGTTAGTAACAAATTATAACTATCATGTTACTTATGTTTTAGTGCTAATGACTAACAACAGAGATGCAGTCTGTACAGTTAATCAGCAGCTCTAGTCAAGATATGCTAAACTGAAGTAGTGAGTCTTCAACCGGAATTTAAAAGCTGAGACCAAAGGAGCATCTCTTATATAGCAGGCAGACCATTCCACAGTTTAGGGGCCCTGTAACTAAAAGCTCGGCCTCCCACTGTTATTTTATTAATCCTTGTAATCATAAGCAGACCAGCATCTTGAGATCTTAATGTGCACTCTGGTTTGTAAGTCATGATAAGTTCAGACAAGTAAGCCGGACCTTGGCCATTTAATGCTTTATATGTTAAAAGGAGGATTTTGAAATCTGCCCTAAACTTAACCAGGAGCCAGTGCAAGGATTTAAGAACTGGAGTTATGTGTTCATACTTTCTTGTTCTTGTAATAATTCTTGCAGCAGCATTTTGGATTAACTGGAGGCTGTATAAAGAACAGTTTGAACATCCAGTGAACACCGCATTGCATTAGACAATCCTACTAGAAATAAACGCATGAATTAATTTCACAGAATCCTGTTTATTTAGAAAGCGCCTTAATTTCCCAACATTTTAAGATGGAAGAAACATGATTTGGACAACTTTGTAATATGCACTTTAAATGACATGCTAGAGTCAAAGATAACTCCTAGATTGCGGGCTGATTCAGTAAAATTAATGGTGATTCCAACTGAGTTAAATGATGACAAAATATTGTTGTGATCAGTGTCATTCCCTCCAACAATTAACATCTCTGTTTTATCTGTGTTTAAAGACAAGTAGTTCTCATACACTCCTTTAATTCACTAACACAACTAATTAAAGACAACATCAGAGAAACTTCATTTGATCTAAATGAAAGGTATAACTGGGTGTCATCTGCATACAAGTGAAAATTAACATTATGTTGCCTAATGATAGATCCCAGTGGAAGCATGTAAAGTGAAAACAGTAAAGGTCCCAGTAATGAGCCCTGCAGGACACCATATTTCACTGCTGTGTATAATGATGGAGTACTGTCAGCACATTTCTGTACATATTGAAATCGATTTGATAAATAAGAACTTAACCAAGCGAGCACAGTGCCTGTAAGCCCAACATCATTTTCTAGCCTGTGCAGTAAAATAGAATGGTCAATGGTGTCAAATGCTGCACTTAAGTCTAACAACATAATTACAGTGGAGTTTCCTTCATCAGAGGATATCAGAATGTCGTTTACAACCCGCGTTAGTGCCGTTTCTGTACTATGACCAGTGTGGAAACCAGACTGGAATTTCTCAAATAAATTGTAATGCGTTACGTGTGACTGAAGTTGATTGGCGAATTCTTTTCTAGTATTTTAGAGAGAAAGGGTAAATTTGAAATAGGCCTGTAATTATTTAGTATGTGTGGGTTTAGGTCTAACTTTTTAAGTAATGGTTTAATGACTGACACGTTTAGTGCATCAGGTACTATGCCATGCAATAATGAATTACTGATAATGTTTAGAATAGGCGCTGCAAGAACATCCATTGCACTTTTTACTAGTTTTGTTGGCACTGGATCTAGGGAACAAGTAGTGGGCTTCATTTTGGAAATTAAAGTTAAGACTTCCTGCTCAGTTACAGGATTAAAATTACTAAAGTGCTGAATGCAATGTGAGGCAGGGTCTGCTAAGCCAGTATATGGTTTGTACTGTGATACTGAGATCTGGGATCTTATATTTTTAATTTTCTCATTGAAGAAGTTCATAAAGTCTGTACTGCTAATATCTGGTGGTATTTTGCACTGTAGATCTAAATTCCCATTTGTTAATTTAGCAATTGTTCCAAACAGAGGCCAAGGATTTTTATTATTGCTATCTATTATTGTAGAATAGTGCTCTGAGCGAGCTTTAAAGAGAGCTTTTTTATATTTTTTAACACTCTGTCCATGCAATTTGAAAGACATGTAACTTTGTTGTTCTCTATCTTCGCTCCAGTTTTCGACACTAAGAGCTCGAGTTTTTTCATTAAACCAGGGAGAGTTTCTATGTGCTTTGATCACTTTTGTTTTAAGGGGAGTCACTGCATCCAGAACATCTCTCAATTTCACATTATAATGATACAGATGTTTATTATGGACATTTAGAATAAATAATCACAAATGGCTTTTTATTGCAATGAATGTTTGACCCCTATAGTGCTGGGCTTATCAAAGCCTTTTTGCTTTCCCGCACAGAATGTGTACTACATAGGGAAAAACACAACTTTATAATGGGAGAGTACTTCACATAGTGTTTTCATTAAAGCTGTTCATTACATGATGGCTTTATGAAGATATTTGGATTTTGTGTTTATGCTGCCCAACATTCAAGAAACCGTTTAATCATGCAAGGCATGCCTATTGCATTTTCTTGCATTTAAAATCATGACGAGAACAGAGCTGACAATCATGTTAAATCCTGATTTCCATTAAATGTGATTGCAGGTTTGCTCCACTCAAGGTTAGTCTTTGTTAAACTGTGTATGTCATATGTCATTGATTTCCTTAAAGTAAAGATAATGTTATGGGGATCCATAGTGCTGTGATAGTTAATGCAGCTTCCTCACAGCTCTATTACCCTGGGTTCAAATCACAGTCCCACCGCTGTCTGCTGGTTTGTGCAAATTCTCCTTGTGGCCATCTGGCCTTTCCTAAGATAGTCTGGATTTCTCCCCTAGTCAGAAAAAGAACAAGACAGATGAAACAATGACTCCAAAATTTGCACTTAATTGGCTGTACTTTTAATTGATTGATACCATTCCTTATGCCGAGTGCTGCTGGGATAGACTGCAGCACCCTGAATTTCTAAAACCTTGTTTGAAAAAAGAAATAAATAAAGATCAGTAAGTAATGCATAACCAAAAGGGTGGCACAGTGGTGTGGTGATAAGTTCTGCTGTCACTCAGGCATGAGGGACCTGGGTTCAAATCCCAGCCTGGCTACTGTCTTTGTGGAATCAGTATGTTCTATCTATGTTGATTTAGGTGTTTCACAGTTTTGATGAAGGTGAAGTTGACTGATGATGATATGGGTGACTATATGGTGCAAGCATGATCCTTGATGGACTAGTGTCCTATCAAGATTTACTTCCTGCCTTGCACCTGCAAGTGCCATAGCGAATGGACAGGTGTCTCCACTAGGATAGACGGCCATTGCTTGCCCAAGCAAGATGCCATGAGGAAAGAAAACGGATGGACTGCCAATGCAGATGGGTTAGCTGTCAGTACCTTTTCCAGTCGGAAAGACAAAGTGGAAGGACAGAGGGGTGGCAGCATTTCCCTGGTGAAGCAGGTATCTTATTCCTGCATTAATGAAGCAATGAAACACACCTAAGAAATCACAAACACATGTGTCGACAATATCCCAAAAGGGGGGACCACATAGAAAAAGTGTTGTCATTTTCACATGATGTGACCAAACTTTATGCAAATATTCTTAAATGAACGTTTGCAATTTGCCCTGCAATCACATCTAAATTGTTGGTAAATCAAGGAAAAATTATGGAGTGCACTGTACCTTTATTTTAACTTAGAACTGTGTTTGTGGAGTTGTGTCTTGTGTTTGGGGCTCGGTGGCTTCCCCTTGTGGTCACACACCTTACATTGTTATAAGAGGTGAAGACCTCCCTATCCTATTTAATAGAATAAGCAGAGTTAGTTCAATGGTTAAATGGATTGTTGTGATGTGAAATTTTGCATATATTTTGTATGTCTTTATTTGTAACTTACAGTTGTGCTTGAAAGTTTGTGAACCCTTTAGAATTTTCTCTATTTCTACATAAATATGACCTAAAACATCATCAGATTTTCACTCAAGTCCTAAAAGTAAATAAAGATTAATCAGTTAAACAAATGAGACAAAAATATTATACTTGGTCATTTATTTATTAGCAAAATGATCGAATATTACATATTTGTGAGTGGCAAAAGTTTGTGAACCTTTCCTTTCAGTATCTGGTGTGACCCCCCCTTTGCAGCAATAACTGCAACTAAACATTTCCAGTAACTTTTGATCAGTCCTGCACACCGGCTTGGAGGAATTTGAGCCCATTCCTCCGTACAGAACAGCTTCAACTCTGGGATGTTGGTGGGTCTCCTCACATAAACTGCTTGCTTCAGGTCCTTCCACAACATTTCGATTGGATTAAGGTCAGGACTTTGACTTGGCCATTCCAAAACATTAACTTTATTCTTCTTTAACTATTCTTTGGTAAAACGACTTGTGTGCTTAGGGCCGTTGTCTTGCTGCATGACCCACCTTCTCTTGAGATTCAGTTCATGGACAGATGTCCTGACATTTCCCTTTAGAATTCTCTGATATCATTCAGAATTCATTGTTCCATCAATGAAGGCAAGCCGTCCTGGCCAAGATTCGGCAAAAAAGGCCCAAACCATGATACTACCACCACCATGTTTCACAGATGGGATAAGGTTCTTATGCTGGAATGCAGTGTTTTCCTTTCTCCAAACATAACGCTTTCATTTAAACCAAAAAGTTCTATTTTGGTCTCATCTGTCCACAAAACCTTCTTCCAATAGCCTTCTGATTTGTCCACGTGACCTTTAGCAAACTGCAGACGAGCAGCAATGTTTTTTTTGGAGAGTAGTGGCTTTCTCCTTGCAACCCTGCTATGTACACCATTTTAGTTCAGTGTTACCCTGATGGTGGACTCATGAACATGAACATTAGCCAATGTGAGAGGGGTCTTCAGTTGCTTAGAAGCTACCCTGGGGTCCTTTGTGACCTCACCGACTATTACACGCCTTGCTCTTGGAATGATCTTTGTTGGTCGACCACTCCTGGGGAGGGTAACAATGGTCTTGAATTTCCTCCATTTGTACACAATCTGTCTGACTGTGGATTGTCCACTCTTTAGAGATGGTTTTGTTACCTTTTCCAGCCTGGTGAGCATCAACAACTCTTTTTCTGAAGTCCTCAGAAATCTCCTTTGTTCTTGCCATGATACACTTCCACAAACATGTGTTGTGAAGAGCAGACTTTGATAGATCCCTGTTCTTTAAATAACACAGGGTGCCCACTCACACCTGATTGTCATCCCATTGATTGGAAACCCCTGACTCTAATTTCATCTTCAAACTAACTGCTAATTCTAGAGGTTCACATACTTTTGCCACTCACAAATATGTAATATTCGATCATTTTCCTCAATACATAAATGACCAAGTATAATATTTTTGCCTCATTTGTTTAACTGGTTTCTCTTTATCTACTTTTAGGACTTGAGTGAAAATCTGATGATGTTTTAGGTCATATTTATGCAGAAATATAGAAAATTCTAAAGGGTTCACAAACTTTCAAGCACAACTGTAGGCAAAGCAATGTAATATTAGTGTTACATTAGTAAGAAGCATTCATGTTTACACTCCTTTTAGGAATGTGTCTTTTTGAGTTTTACAACAGGGTTGGGGTAAGCTGTTTCTCAGTCAACCCCCACAGGAAAGCCAGACTGCCTAGCTGGAAAAAGTTAGCTCAACAAATGGTTGTACCACAACGCCCTATTGGCTCTAGAGGTTGGACAAACAACTTATAAATTTGCTTGCTTTACCCCACCCTCTCTCTCTCACCAAACTGATGAAAGATCATCTCACACCATGAACAGAAAAGGACAACACAATGAAGAGCACAGCTCGGCAGCCATATTGACACAAGCATGCAGCCTGTTCTGAAGAAAGCTGACCACAAATGATGCCTTAACTAGAGACATTTTAAGTAACAAACAAGTCTGTGTGCCACCTGAAACTACACATCGCCATTTATCATGTTGTATGGTTGTCAATATTCAAATGTACTTGCATATTGTTATTATTTATATTATCAATAATACATTCTTTAAATTGTAACTTAACTCCTGCTTGTCTTTTACTACACCTAATTGCCTGAGGTTATAGATGTGGAACGGAAGGTGGCGAAAAGTTATAAAGTACACAAAAGCTTATAAACAGTGGTAAGTCTGTGAGATTTGAGGCATTCTGACAAAGGCTACAAATTAATAATACAAAAGGGGAAAGTAGAGTAATATATTACTCTACCATGACAAAACATGAATAAATGCCAAAAACAAATGCACTTACAGTGCCTATAAAAATATTCGTCCCTTGGAAGTTTTTTTACTTTATCCTTATAAAACTTTAAAAGCTTTTTTGACATTGATCAGTAGAAAAAGATTCTCTTATGTCAATGTAAAAACAGTCAACTACAGGGTGGTCTAGATTATTTATAAACACAAAACACAAAATAATTGATCTCATAAGTATTCACCCCATTTCTTGTGGCACATCTAAATCATGGCTAGTGCTGTCAATTAATTTTAGGAGACACAGAATTAGTTCAATGGAGGTCACCTGTCTGGGGTTCCAGTTGTTTGTACTGTCGATGCTCCTGATCAGTCTGGTGGACTAACCTACAGAATGTAGAGAAGAGAATAATCCAGGCAACTCTGTGAAATGGTCAGGGGATGGAGACAAGAAGATATCCAAGTCACTGAATATCCCTCAGAGTCCAGTTAAATCAGTCATTAGGAAATGAAAAGAGAATGGCACAGCTGTCAATCTGCTACAGGAGGCCATCCACAACAATGCAGTGATCAAGCAAGAAGACAACAAGTAAGGGGGGCCCTCAAGAGACTAGTGAGAAGAAGTTTCAAGCTATAGTAACTGAGAGTGGAAACAAAAACTGTTGACCAGGCACCTCATCAGTTGAAACTTTATGAGAGTGTAGCAAAGATTTCAAATACACATGACATCTCGGATTGGGGTGGCACATTGGAGACTGAAGTCAGGTTGAAGAACATTCTGTGGTCTGATGAGACCAAAATTGAGCTTGTTGGCCATCAGACTAAATGTCATGTTTGAACACTGCACATTATGAAAAACATACCATCACCATCAGGCTGTGGGTTTGCTTCTCTGTAAAAGGTCCTGGAAGACTTATGAGGGTAGATGGGAAAATGAATGCAGCAAAACACTGAGAAATCCAGAGGTAAAACCTGATGGATGCAGTCTGCAAGACACCTATGCCTGTTCTGAAGATTTGTCTTCTAACAAGACAATGAAGTCAACCAAGTGGTAAAAGCCCGTGTGGACGGTCTGATTGGCTGCAATGAGCAGAAAAACACTCTATGTTCAATCTGCGTTCACCTGATGCTAAAGACAGTGAAAAACGCTAACCTTAGACGTCTGTGTGGACAGTGCCTAAGAATGCAGGAATGACTTAAAACAACAATGTTAATGTCCTTGACAGCCAAGTTGGAATGCAGATCTCTGTAAAACTGAGTATTTGTGGCTGGACTTGAAAAAGGCTGTTAACTCACAATCCCCAAGCAATCTGACATAGCTTGAGCAGTTTTGCAAAGAAGAATGGTAAAAAAGTGCAGTGTCTAGACATGCAGGCTGTCAAGGCAGACAAAGGTGCATCTACTAAATAATAAATACTTAGCCAATCAATTATTTTCTGTTTTAATCTTGCAATTAATTTAGTCTGCTTTGCAGAGATCTTTTTTCACATTGACATCAAGGAGTCATTTTCTATTGATCAGTGTCAAAAAAGCCAAATTAAGTCCACTGTGACTTTATATTGTGTAGAAGATGTTAAGACTTCCAAGGGGGTAAACCTTTTTATTGGCACTGTATACTAAACATTTCAAGCAGACCTTCTGTATATCTGTTAACACTCCACATTCATGAAATGGTAAATACATTACAATGTGTCAAAGCCATGACATTTTACGTAATGATGCAAATCAGTCTTAGGGCTTAAATTTATACAGATATGCAAAATGTGAAATATGTGGTGGCCCTAGGTAGATCTTTTACTAACTCTTTGGACACATGGAAAGCCTAACAGTCAAAATTGCCAGGGGTCCCTGATAGAAAATGTTTATAAATGTATTATGGTGTTATAAATCACACATTACCGAATTTGCAAAGGAAAATATTGCAGCAGTTGGCAGACGGCTCTTCAATGGCATAGCAGGAAGCCAGCTGTCTGAGAACACTTCACAGGATGGGCAAGGCTGGATGCTTGAGTGACATCTGCCATGACAGGATTTGTAAAAGAAGAAAGCAGTTTTTAAAGAAAAAAGTATTCAATAGAGCCCCATGCAACTGTTAGTGCTTGCTTTGGCGTCAGTATTGCTGAAGCTTGTGTCAGAAGATAGTGGAAAATGATGGAAACTGCTGATAGTGACAGTGTTCATGTTGCAAAGGAACACTGCTTTATCATCAAAAAGGCATTCTTCTTCTTCTTCTTCTTTCCATACGTTTAACTAACTAAATCTGCAGTGTTTTTCTGTGACAGGGTGGTGAATTGGTTCACGGCACATAGTTACTTTAATCCATATGATGAAATAGCTCTTTGAGCTTGGCACACACAGCATTCAAGTGCATATGTGTGAAAACTTGCTGTTCTGTGTGATACTGGACAGGAGTACAAGGTGGTGTGGCTTTCATTTGCAGATTTCTTATCCACATATGATGCGATTTGTCTACTTAAGATATTCACTCTGTCATCAGAAAAGATCCCTTGGCATCCTTTATAAAGATAAGAATGTATCCCGTTGTCCTGGTTAAAATCCTCCCACGGCCTGGTCATGCTAGCCCCACTCATAACCATTTTTGTTTAATTGGTGTCGCAGTAGGGGGCAGTAGTGCTCCCTTGAACCCTCAGGTACCACACCAAACACCTGGTAAAAGTGCTACAATTATTCTTTTTATTATAACAACGTGCACTAAGCACCCTCCACTCCACACTATTCATAAACCACAATAATAATCACAATCCTCCACTCCCAGACGCGTTGCCCTCCTACCACCCAGCTCAGCTCATTGTCTGGGAGTTCCCAGAGTCCTTTTATTCCCCCTGACCCGGAAGTCTTTCTGCCCAACAGTTCCACAAGTCCTTATTCCTTCCGGGTCAGGGTAAACAGTACTTTTCTTCACCCCGGAAGCCCGTCGCTCTTCCTGTGACGAACTTCCGGGTCATGATGTCCAAATGAGTCTATTGGCCTCCCGACAGCGACTCCCAGTGGCCCCCAAGGTATCCAGCAGGGCTGTGTATAAAAACTACATAGTCCATGAGGCCCTGCTGGAATTCGGGGCCCGTATATGCTCTCGGGAGAGCTCCTCCTAGCGGCCAGGGGGTGAGGGCCGGAGTAAAATGCCGGCAATCCACCACATTCCCCCCCTTAGCGACGACAACTGGGGCGGAGCGCCGATCCCGCAGGGCGTCCTCCTCCAGGAGGACGCGTCATCCGGACCTTGGCGTGTGTTTAAACCTCCCGGCGAACCTTGGGGGAACGGTGTATCTTCTATCCCACCGCTCCCCTGTCCTCCGGGAACAATCTCGCCACACGTGTCCTAGTTGCCGACAGTTGTAGCACTGCCGACGTCCTCCTGGTTGTCTCTCTTCCCGAGACCTGAAACATCTCGGGAATTCTGTCAGCTCCACCCTTTCCCCCGCTAAGGAGGGTTTTACAGTTGCCTCGCAGCTCTCGATTCTTTTCCCCATCTTGTCAGGAGACCCGCGCTTTACTTTGGGGATCTCCTGTTTACTCTGGGGCTTGGATACAGCTGGAGACTCTCTAACATAAAGAGAGAGCCCCTTTGCTGTCTGTACGCCCATTGATTTGTGTTTTTTTGGAGGCGGTGTCATCAGTGCCGCATCGCTCCAGGTAACAGCACTGTTCAGCTGTACCGGCACGATCGGTGCTTCCCACGCCCCGTCTGTCATCACGCCCCACTCTCTTGTCGGGTACACTGTGCTTTGACACCCGCTACTTATTAACCGCGGTGCCGGTTCGCACTGTGTCCCTTTATACTGTACGATACGGGTCGGACTCACCTGTATTCCCGCATCGATCATCACTGGAGCCTCCCGACCAATACGCTGTAAATATTCCCATATTTTCTTCAGCGGTGCTTCGGCCGTCACTCCCAACTCTTCCACCTGGTTTTGAATGTTTATTAAAGTCTGTAATAAAGCATATATGGGCTCGAGCAATTTCTCGAGATCCCGCAATTCTATTTTATCATTTAATTCGGCCGTAGGTAATTTTACTTCCACTTTTTCCTTTCCTACCAGCCGGGAGCCAATAAGCACGTCCGCTCCTGGCACGTGCTCGGCTGGGTCTTGCAAAGGCTCTTGGGATTTGGAGTTCCTTTTAGAGGGCCGGGGTGGCGCGACTGGCCGACTGCGATCCGCCTTTTCTATTTTGTCGTCGGATCGTTCAGTCACGTCCCGTCCCTCATTACTTTTAAGAATAGCTGGCGCTGCTTCGCCTGCCTCCCCCTTCCCCTTCAGGGAGCTCGATTCCATCGCGGAAATGCTGACCTCACCTCTGGACTGTTGCCGACCTTCTCCTTCCCATAATCCATTTGGGGAAATCACGTGCCCCTTTTCGGCAAATGAAAGGTGACTCTCCTGGTCATATGATCGACTGTAGTCCTTTAGTTGCTCTGCAAATCGCCGACTTAAAGTTTAAATCCAAACAATATATTTGACTTCTTTTCACTGTTCCGTTATTTCACCGAGTAATAATTTCTGTTTGTTTGCGCTAATGAAATCTTTACTATAATTTTTTTGAGACTTTCGAATTTTAGTATTTTCATTTTCTCTAACCTGCTTTGCATGTGTATCGCGCCAACATTTTTGAACCTCTTTACGACGTTCTACTTTTTGACTTTTATTTCCGTACGCAGGCATGGTTAAATCTTGTGACAGATAGGGAGCGCTCTCGCTCCCTTGAACCCCTGTCCACGACTCCAGACACCAGGTAAAAGTCCAAGATTTGACTTTATTCAAATGCCACAGTGCACAAAGCACACTCTCCACCATTATACTCATAAATTACACAATACAATAACAATAACCAATCCTCCGACTCCCAGACGCGTTGCTCTCCTACCACCCAGCTCAGCTCGCCGTCTGGGAGCTCCCACAATCCTTTTAAATACCCTGACCTGGAAGCGTTCTAATCCCCAGTCCATGTGACTCTCAATCACTTCTGGGTCAGGTAAAAAATCCCTTTCTTCACCCCGGAAGCACGTCATTTCCCTTGCCCATGTGTGCTTCCGGGGCATATTGAAAATATCCATTATTCCTTCCTGCAGCGTCCCCTAGTGGTCCCCATGGCATCCAGCAGTGCTGCGTATAAAAACTACAATGTCTATGATGCCCTGCTGGTCTTCTGGGGACCTCCATACTGCAAGGAGGGCTCCACCTGGCGGCTTAGGGGTATTGGCCGGGATAAATGGCCGGCCATCCATCACAATCTCTTGGCATAAATTCTCGTCTCACAGGATGTGAAAGTGTCTCTCTGAAACAGTCACGTCTCATCCCAGGCTAAAAATGCTCTCTTATATAATTGAGAGATTATTATTATTATCCTGTTAGAATTCTTTATAATTTAATTTCCCATATATTCCATATTTGGGAGCGCATAACTGCAGTGATTCAGCCTACATCAGAGCACTAATGGGATCCACTGATTAGCATCAGGCATTTCATACAATGCTCACATGTCTGTCTACATATCAACAAACCCATATAATTTTATAACATTTTAAAATAGAGGTGATCCATCTGCAGTTATTAGTCAGTTATTATTATGTACCAAGAACTTAACAAGGGCTTTATTGGTGTTACGTATTAATAGGTGAACAGATGATTTATGGAAAACCTAACTTGACTATTCAGGATTGGCTCCTGCTATCGGCTCAGTTCTGCCGACATACACTCCATTATCTCCTCATTGCCCTGAATTGGGTTACCTGAGTTTAAGAATATCATGTCATATTATGTAACAATGGATACCAGTCTTGATGTTGTTGTTCAGTAACTTATTTGGTGAGCTGCACCAAATATCAGAGATGAGGTCCCAGCCCTCAAAAATGGGTTAGGAAACACAGATTTACTGTCCTTGATAATTAGATAACGTATAGGCCCTTCTCAGGTCTAGAACATTAGGAACCATCTGGGTGCAAACTTGAAACCAGGAAGGATTATTTTACACAGAGTTAAGGGAAGAAGCTACCAAGTCATGCAGCTGAAGGAGAAATCTTGACAGCTTTTAAGGAGTATCTGGAAGTGGTATTGGTACAGCTTAACTATTAGCTAAATAAACACGCATGATGGCATGAATGGACATTTTTCGTTTATCAGAAGTTTTTCATTTGTATGAGTGTAAAAATATAAAATTGTTCTTCAGTTCATCCATCCATGCACTTTGAAACCCTACTTTAGAGTCACTAATTAATACATATGTCTTAAGTGGTGGATGTGGTAATGAACCAGAGAAATGGATTTGATATTTAAAAGGAATGCATTTATAAAGAGCTCCCCCATAATTACTGATGGGGTCATTAATGGATCTAGAGAACATCCGTCTTCTCAAATTTTGATACATCAATCCATTTATTTCCAGCCATTCATTTTTATTCCAATCCAGGAATTTTCATAAGGTTAACACCAATTCACTCATACGCTCACACTCACTTATACTGGGAGTCTGTAATTATCCCAACTTTCACACTTTTTGTAATGTAAAAGAAAACTGAAGTACCTCAAGAAATGTCCCACCGAGATTGAGAAAAAAAAGTTTAACTACAGAGATCCTAAAAGGGGTTGAATTTAAACCCATCATGAAGTTGCAAGGGCAGATCTAACCACTGTACTTCTAGGCCACTCCATTTACCCCTATAGCATACCAGGAGTGATGGCTCTGAGGCTAGGTATTTCAGCTGGCAATTGGAAGGTTGCTGGTTCGAATCCTGTAAATGCCAGAAGTGACTCTACTCGGTTGGACCCTTGAGGAAGACACTTAACCTGCAATTGTTTCGTCCTGGGTATGATGTTAATCTGCATCCAGCCCTGCAAGCAGATATCCAACTTTAGGGAAAACTAGGGGGATGGTGGTAGGATTGGCACTTCAGTCACCACAAAAAACCTCACACTGTTGCAGTGTGCTGCTGAGGTGTCACTTGTTGCATGGTTGCAGTCGGCTCTCAATCCGGGTGGTTCATCGTGTGGTGGGTGTGGCAACATACTGTAATCAGCGCTTGCTCCCAGCCTCACTCTTTCTTTCTCTCTCTCTCTCTACCAGGAGTCCTCAAACACGTGAGCCAATCAGCATTTAGAGAACACCAGTCCATTGAAAGGCCCACCCACTGACACATAAATCTATACTTGCATGCACACAGGAGCCAAATAAAAATCAGTCATCTCTAAGCATAGTCATAATTACAGACTCCCAGTATAAGCGAGTATGAGCGTATCAGTGAATTGGTGTTAACCTTATGAAAATTCCTGGATTGGAATAAAAATGAATGGTTGGAAATAAATGGATTGATGTATCAAAATTTGAGAACACAGATGTGTTCTGGATCTCTATCATGCATGTTTTTTGATGATGAGAGATGAACAACTATGCAAACATGGGGAGAACTTGCAAATGCTCCACAGCCAACAACTGGGCATGGAATTCAAGCTCAAAATCTATCAAGCAGCACAGATAACCACTATGCTACCATGCTACTCATCACAGATCGTACTCTGTTTAAACTTTGCGATTGAGTCCAATCAGGAAATCAATATAAATGATGGCCACATCAGTCCAGTCATTGGGTTTCTGGTTTCAAATGCTAAAACTGAAAACACAATTTAGTCTTTGTGGTCCACAAGCTGAAAAGTGTAGAAATTATTTTCACAAAAATGTTTTCTGCAAAGTGTTCAGCGAACCAAAAGCTAGGAAAAAGAGCAAAATACTTATTTTTAACAACGAGCAAGAAATGAGCTCTCTTTAGTTAGTATACCATTTTTCCATTTCTAAAATGGAAACAAATTGGCAGTGGCCTTGTATTTGTTCACTCAGGTGATTTCTCATTATAGGCGGTTCCTATTCTGTCAAAGCTACACTGTATTTAATTTATATGGCATTTTGCATAGTGAATCCAATCGGAACGCATATAAAAATGGTAATTCAAATCATTACACAGCAGTCAACATGAGCAGTGAAGGAAACAATTGAATCATCATTTGTTTTTCTAATATATAAAAAAAATCCCTTGGTTTTCAGATGATAATTATTAATCTTGGCTGTTGAGACAACACTTCCCTACAAATGAATAAGTGTCAGAATTTTCGTCTTGAGCCAGCACAGACTGACAGAGTGAGGGAAGGAAAGCGAGAGATGCTGTTGCCTGACCCTCATTTCTCTACTCTTTGATTACTTTTAGAAAGTGGCACTTTTGGAACAAAGGATGATAAGCTTGTAAGAAAACGCAGCTCTTCAAATAAAAAGATAAAATAACAAGTGCTCTGCTAATAAATGTATTGTAATCTTAATATGCCTGGCAGCGTTTTCATTGCTGGGGAATCATACTGATTTGTTTCCTGGTGCTTAGCAGACACTTTTATCCAAAGCAACTTACAAAAGAGGTCAACATAATCAACTTAACATCAGACTGTGGGACTGTTTACGAACAAATGTGGCATGACAAGGTTACAAAACTGATCCTCACAAGTGAAGAGCTCACAATAAAAAGCAAACTAGTTACACTGCCTTGATTATAGGAATCTATCAATGCCATTCTCAATTAGACATAAATTCAAGAAAGTCTTCAAACACTTCTTAAGCACAGCGAGGAAGCGGGTGGTTTGAATGTAGGTGGTCAGCTCATTCCACCATGTAGGAGTTACATGGGTATAGAGTTCAAAGACGTCAACTGAATACAACCTAAGTTAGTTTACTGTTTTCAGATTTTGCTTGTATATTTGCCAAGTAGCTTCCCCAGAAGACAGAAGTGTACCACACTGGCTACTATGGACTGGTAGAAAATTTCCAGCAGCTTGCTGCACACATCGAAAGACCTGAGCCTCCTGAACAAGTTCAGTCTGCTCTGGGGCTTTTTCTGTTGTCAGACCAGTCCAGTTTGTTGTTCATGTGAACCTCCAGTTACCTGTAGATTTACACCACTTCTCAATGGTGACTGGTCTCAGAGGTTGCTTGGCACAGCAAACGTCCACCTCCAACATGTCCTCTTCAGATCTTTTCCAGTAACAAACCCATTTTGATTGCATTTGTGACATTCCCCACATTCAAAGATAACAAAATTAGCAAGCCAAATAAACAGATAAAATACATAATTGAACGATACTCAAAACAACCTAACAAGAAAGTAAAATAATATTGTTCTTAATCAAGTTTTAAATGTGATTACAGAATTAGATGCTTAGAAATGAAGGATGAGACAGTTCCAGAGTTTGGGGGCCATAACAAAGAAAGCTTTATCCCCTTTTGTTTTTAATCTAGTGTGTGGGAAATATGCTTGCAAGAGGTCTACCTGTATGATATCAGTTGAACATGTCTTTAACAAATACTGGTGCCAGACCAGTCAGAACTTAATAGGTGAAAGTAGGATCCTAAATTGGGTCCTATAACTAACTGGCAGCCAGTGTAATGAGGCTAATGTAGGAGTGATATAAGCAGAGGACTTGGACCTGGTGGGGAGTCCTGCAGCAGCATTTTGCACCAGTTGCTAGACAGACTGCTAAGAGTTGAGAGTAAGAAGTTACAATAATCCTACCGTGAATTAATAGAAGCATGAATTTCTCACTGTCCCATGCGCCCAGTATGAGTGTGACTTTAACAATAATCCTAAAATTATAAAAACAATACTGAACCAGCTTTCTGACATGAAACTCAAAGTTTAACCTAAATTCGAAATGAACACCTCGGTTTCTGGCCACTGTTTTAAAGTTAAAAGCAAGGTTTCCCATGGAAGCTTTAACCAGATTAGCATTTTGTCGATCATCTATAATAAGCACTTCAGTTTTAGCTCAATTTAGATGAAGGAAATTAAAAGACATCTAGTTCTTTCGACAATACAGTTGTGAAGCATAGCAAAACTACTTGAATTATTAAGATCCAAAGCTAAGTAAAGCTGTAGATCATTGGCATAGAAATGGAACTGAATGTGAAGCTTTTTAATAATAAAGCCTAAGTGTAGCGCATAGACAGAAATTAATAAGGGACCTAGGATAGAACCCTGCGGTACACCATAATTAAAGGATGCAAGTGGAAGATAATGTGAGACCACTGCTGACTTAAAATTTTCTAATTGACAAATAAGAAGAAGACCATTTTAATGAAATTCCAGATAAACCAACCTAATTATTCTATCTATGTAGCAATATAGAGTGATCAAAGTCTCTTCATGATCCTGTACTAAAAAAAAGCAGGTTGGCAAAATGGATGAATTGAAATTACAGACCTTCTCTGTGACCTTGACAAGAAGGCACATGTATGGAAAAAAAATGTAATGAATGTTAAGAGCAAAGTAAAGTGGATCAAAATACTGTTCTTAAAAGAGAACGCAAATTAATGAAAATGAAACTCAAACAAGAATGTGAATATTGCAAGAACACAAACAACACAATAAACACAAGGAAAATTATAACACCCCTCACCCCAAAGGTGCTCTAGACCTATCATCAAAGGTTTGGAAACAGTCTGGTGGTGGTGTGGCCAGTTATTTTCCCATCTTTGCACTGTTTTCATATAAACTCTAAAGGGCTAGAAATTGTTAATAATTCCTAGGATGTGTATCTGCTATTAGCTAGGAACTGTTTATGTCTCCCACATTTACCCCACCTGATAACTGTTAGCTGTTTAAGAAAAGTCTGGAAAGTTGAGTCACCTACTCACTGGCATTACACTGGAATATTGACTCCTTACTCATATTACTTGGCATATGGAAAACTCTGACCCCATCTCTACCTGGGCACCTCTGTGACAGCACTGCATTTTTTGTGATCACTGTCATGCTTATATAAGTGGACTCTCAACTTGAATTTGAACAAACTGTTCCAGAGAAGTGCTGTCAAACCCCTAAATGAGAATTCACTAAATGTAAGTCATTATCTATAAGGTGGTCTTTGGAGGATATCAACTGGCCCCAGATATCATGATAAAAAAGATTTGTTATCAGATCCGATGGTTAGTTTATGTGGATGGGAAATTAAAATGTGAAAAATAAAGTCTGATCATAAAGACCTGTGTAAATATTTTTATGAATTTATCTTTTTTTTTTTTACAGATTTTAACTGTACACTATAATCGATTCCCAGGTCCTTGGAGCTGTGAGGAAGCACTTCCAACCACCGTGATCCTGAGCCTCTAGAATCTTCAAAATACTTACATTTTTTTCCAAAACTTTGATCATCAAATTGAAGAACCAATCAAAGAGAATTATTTGTTTTTAATTAATTCTTCCCTATTTTGTCTTTGTCCTGCTGCTTATAAATGAAATGTCTTCAACTGGATTTCCTGCGGAAGAGAATCACAGCCTTGTGTCTGAAAATGGAACTTTTCTAAAACTCATGCCTACATCTTTATCCACTGCGGTGGACTCTACCTCTACGCACTTAGAAAACGTCTATGTATACGTTTCCATTTTCTTATCTCTTTTGGTGTTTCTCTTAGTGTTGCTTATAATTGCTCTGCATAGACTGAAGAATATTATCACTTCCAGTTCATCCTACCCAGAATGCACCAGTGACGGAGGGAGTTCTTTCACCAACCTAGAGATCTGCAGCCTTTCTTCTCAAAGATCCGCAGTTTCATCCCTCTCTTCATAAAACAAATAATGAATAAAAAAGACACAAAACATGATACTTTTTGCAAAGTATATCAGCAATCTGAATTATGTGGATAATTCAGAGAGTAAGTCTGGGGCTGTCAGAACAGCACAATTGTGTGGAAATCAGCAAATTGGAAACTGCAGTTATCAGTTCATTATGCATCACACACATTAGATGCAAGTTTTTGCATTGTTCAATGATGTCATGAGTTAAATAATCAGTGTGTTCATGTGTATGTACAGAAAATATGAGCTCCTGAAAGGAAGAGGCATAGGCCAGCTTTGCACCAATATATGTCTGCTAATGCACATTTGGATTTGTTGTATGTGTTAGTTATTGTATAATGTTTGAAATCAATGCGCTATTTCATCATAAATACTATCCATTGGATCAGATATTTGTAAAAACATACTTAATTATTAGTGTTGTATATTCATTTTAAAAGTCATTTTCTCTGTGTAAGTATGCATAATGCAAACCTTGTATAATCAAAACAGAAAATATAATATTTGAGAGAAAAGAATAACAGCTGAAATTCAAACTTGTCACTTCTACCTACTTCCGTCCTCCCATTTACTTGGACCCTATTATCCAAATTTTGGGTTGTGGCAAATCAAAGATTTTTCCAGCTGTATTGGCCACAAGGTAATGACCACCAGTCCATTTTAAGACATAGACAGGAATAGGGTGTAATGATTTTTTAAAAATGAGTACCTGTACTAGGACACATGGGCACAGATGGGACTGGGCAAGAGTAAATGTCACAGAAACATTAGAAAACATTTCTGTAATGCAGATACATTAGATAATTTACCAGTTACTGGTATACATAGTGGTACTGTAGGGACTATCAAATCTGTTGATATTTCCATAAGCATAATGGAAATGGTTTAGCAATCCATGCTGGGCTGAACAACATTCTCATCAAATGTCCTAGGATTGCCACAATCATATAAAGCTAATCTAAAGCCACCAACATAATTTTGAGATGTTAGAGTAGCTGGAGAATGTGAAAAGTTTCCATTACCCATTACCAGGCTGCCATTTAGACCTTCTGAAGCTGTGGAAAGGCAGCACCACCATGCTTCCCACTCTCCATTCCAAGTATCTTTTCTTACTGAGCATAATCTAACTTTAGGTTTAAGGAAAGCCATTAAAGGCCATTGTAAGAAAACGCAACACTCACATTGGCCCAAACATGAAATCACCATTAACACCAAGAACTTGGATACGAGAGGAAGCTGAAGTATCATCACATGAACATGAAGGCAACATGCAAATTTAAACCGTCAAGTCTCCTTATCATCCATTTAAAAAAACATATCCAAACTTCTTCACAAGAGGACAGGATGACCTTATGGCCTACAGGGGCACCAAATTTAATCAAGGTGTAAGAAAAAAATGTTCTGTTGTTTTTTTTTAAGAAATATTCCTGCTGCTGGACTAACAGATCCTCCTTAGTCCTCTTTAACACTTTTACCGTTATCTCTTTTATTACCGCTCGTCACAAGCACATTGTCATCCCAGAGTTTACATGTCTCCAGCGAACTGCAGGTATTGAAGGATGGTGGTGGCTGAACAGCTTTTGCGGCAGTAAGAGAGGTGAATACAGACTAGAATATGGAACCAGAAAGTGAGTGCAGAAATGTGTTGAGTTACACAGTGCAAATTCCTCAGTATTGACCAGTGATATACCCTGATACGGCCTAGTTCTAGTAATAGTAATCCCTGTTAAGTACCACTTGAACCAGGACCGAAGATTTCTGACATGTTAAACTACTAGTAACTTCTTCCATATAATTTAAAGAACTTTGTTACAAAGTACAGGTAAATAAAAGAACATAATAAACTTATTAAACTTGTCTAAACAAATTTTCAAAAATACCATTGCCTTTATTTTCATCTTATATCCAATAAAAACAGTCAAAAAATTGTTGCCTCCTGTCCTGCTTGACAGCAACCATCTGATCCAACCCCCGTTTGAAATTAAAGCTAGAAGCAAGATAGATTAATAGAGCACCTACTTATCGTACACAAAGGCATAGCTAATCAACTGATACTTATACATTAATATAGGCATTCACATATTATTATACAAATGGCTGTTATAAACAGTGAAGCCTACAAATGTGATGATTTTGCATAAACTGTAAACTCTGAAGCTTCTGAATGTACGTGATGTAACAAGAGTACGGGTCAACTTTCAAAGCTGCTGTTCAATGATCTCCAAGGCACAAGGCAGATTTATCATTGACAAATGATCCCTGACTCAATTTCATAGCTGTAATTGTGACTGAACCCAACATACATGTACACACTGAAACCAAATTACAAGTACCCATGTGGTCTGATGCCAGTTATAGCGAGCTGCTGTCTTTCTTTGCACTTATTTTAAACAACAATTCAAAAGCCTGACGTTGCAATGCACCAATCAACACAACCTTTATTTTCAGCTCCTTATGGACCATCCTGAATATGGATGACAAGTGAAAAATGTTTTACCTTACTTATGAGATGCTTGCATTTTGTTGACAACAATTTACTTCACATAGTACTACGAAAACCGTTTAGGAGATAAAATTGTTTTCTGCACTTTACAGATTTGAACAGAATGTTGTTGTAGACAAATCACTTCTGTTTAGGATAGGTCATTTGATCATGAAGTGATACAAACTAGACCTTGAACAATAACAGCCACGTACTGATTTACAGCTAACCAAGTTGAGGCCATTTGTACTTTCGTCGGAGGGTCACAGATAAACAATAATGTTATAGAAATTACCAAAACCAGCAGCAAGGATGCCACAAAGGCCAAATGCCTTTTTTTTATCATGTACCTGTGGCAGAGCTTCTAGCCGCTGAATGATACACACTGCATAGAAGCTGTGAGAGAAGCGGTGGTGGAGCTGCAGAAGTAGCAGTCTTTTATGTCTTTTATGTTTCCGATCTATGCAGATGGTTCACACTTTTTTCTTACACCTTACAAATAATAATAAATCTTTACTTATTATTATTAATACTTCACTGGGTCACATATGTTTTCTGACTCTTGGAAGACCCTTTAAGATTTGATTGCCGCTACTCCATGGGGCATATTTTTGTGCATTAGGCCCACACTGTAGATTCAAAGATGGCTTTTCTACTACTCTGTATCACAATTAAAGTATGCATGTGACCCACACCAGACCTACAGAGCCTCAATTACAATAACTTGTATGCTTTGTGGCCAAATGGTTTTTCCCAAATGGAGCTGCATGTTGGCACACAACTCTACTCTGTTGGCAGCATGTCTACAAAAATGTATTTGTAGCGTGACAAAAGTGTCTCTCAATCGGTAAAAGACTAAACCTGTTGATGTGTTTTTATTTTTTTACTTTTATCAATTTTTATTTTTATTTTAGTTTTGCCTTTGAAGTTGAATTTACCTGATATTGTGAAAATAACAGCATAATGTTTTATATATCTTTCTTCCTTCTCTTCTTCTCTCTCTTTTTTAAAATAGATAGTTAAAATGGACCAGTCCCTTTGTTCTTAATATTTTTAATATTTCAAGTGGCACACTGTGCTCTGATGGCTGTCAATGTAATTTTTGTCTTTGACACTGCGTACTCTCCACCTCTCTTATAGCACTTATAGCACTTATAACTTCAGATGCTGTTTCTGTGGTTTTAGTGCCTTTACATTTAACTCTTGCATGCTCTTGCACTACTCAATGTTCTTGTGTAGTGCCTTTGCACATTTAGGAAACTCCTGAGCTTTGACACCACCTAACAGTTTTTCCGTGGTTTGCACAGAACATCTAGGTGGAGCCTGAGTGATGGTTCAAGCCCAGAGGGTTTCCCCCCTCTTATGTCTGCCCCTGAGGACATGCAATCCTTTGCCAAAATGAAGGAAGCAATAAACTGGAGAAGTGGAGCAAGAACATATGCCCAGGTCTAATTTACCCCTTTGCCCACCTTGACTACTGCTGCTTAACAGCTGCCCAACAGTACATTCCAGCAAAGAGATTTTTTAATAGATTACTACAAGGAAACAATGAAATTTGCACTCTTCACCTATATGTTCAATTTCATACTAGTGCTGTGTGTGTGAATATATATAATATGACAAATGGAATGGCTGGTAGGACAAGAAAATAACTTTGTGCCCAGCAGGTATAAAATAATGGATGGACCAGCAGAAACCTAGAGATAGGTGGCAGTGGTACTTTTTGGTAGCCCAGTCGGAACACCCACAGGGGTTCGTGGGAGTTTGAGTCTGGAAGTGCAAACTTGTCAGGGTCCCTGGGTACTGATAGAAGGCGCTGTCAGGGGAGGAACTTCCCACTTTTACAGCAGGAAGGCACAGCATGGCATAGGAACTGTTCTCAAGTCTGGGTTTAAAAGGAGCCTGCTGCCTCACATCTATGAGTCAGAATAAAGGAAAAAAAAGGTTTCTTATCTTTCACAAATGCAACAATTGCAATCCTTTTCTTTTTTCTTCTTTCTCCTTCACACCTGCCAGGTGAGTTCTGTTCTCTTTCTCTGTCCTTCTCCAACTCACCGAGGTATATTACTGTATGAGAGGGCATCCAAACATTCCCAGAATCAGTCAATAACAAGGGAGAAGGGTGTAGTTCTTGTATATGCCGCTAAGGTATCATATGCCTACAATCTGGTTAATCAGTCCACCAAGTGGCATCGTGCTGAGTTTATTGAGTGCTTAATTCTGGAGTTTACTCTGCAGTCATGACCATGAATTGGGTGATTTTTTCAAGCCACCACAGCATATTTTTTAAGAGACACTGATGATCAAGTTTTTGATATTAACGAATCTGTTCATTTAGAGTTTGTTCCCCATTAACAGATCTATTAATATTGAACTGGTGAAGCATCAGGAAGCATCAAGACAAAATGTCTGGAGCAGTGCCACATACAAAACTGGATTTTGCATCATGACAGCACAACTATACAAAATGCGTTGTCAGTCAATAAATTTGTGAGTAAAACCTATGTGGCTGTTACTTCACACCGCCAATCCAATTTTCACCAGATCTTGCTCCCTGTGACCTCTTTTTGCTGTTTTTGTTCTCAGAATTAAAATTGAGACTGAAGGGAAGAATATCTGCCATTGTGGTATAATTAAGGAATTACCGCTAGAGGCTCTAGACATGGTAACAAAAGATGAGCACAGGAAATGTTAAGTAGAACAGGACAAGCAAATTATGAAAATTTTTGGGACCCCGTCATATATAAATATAAACAAATATATAAATATTTAAATATATATACTAGCTCTGTAAGCCCTTGCTGTAAAAAGCCTGGGATCCTAGAAAGTATTGAAATCGTCAGAAAAAAAATTGAAATGCAGAGTTGGCGTTTTCGTTTTGCTTACAGGCTCGCCACCCTTGTTTATCAGCGGCTAAGCGAGTTTCTCTTTCGTTTCTCTTTCCACGGCAGTTTCACTTTGGTGACGGAGTCATTTTCTTTCAGCTTCAAGCTGTAGCCTTGTACGTCTTTCTTATTACGACTCGTTAACTTGAGGCCACCTTGCCAGCTCTTTGAGTTTGTCACTACCTGATCGCACATCTGGGCTAGACAGACAGACACACACACTTCCACGTGTTAGACGTTTATATATAAGACTAGCCACACTAACTGACAAAGGCAGATAATAATTTAAAAATATTTGCCATCTCGTCTGCCCTTTTCCTCTCTACTCATGCTCCTTCTCTCAGGCACATTGCTGTAAAACCTGCTTCCCAGACTCTGTCGTAACTTTTGAGGCACCATTCTCTCCTCCTGTCCACTCTTATACCTCCCACCTTTGAAGGAGACTCCCCTCGTCTATCTCTCTGAGTGCCTCCTTTGCTGTTTCTACTCCTCATGTGGCTCACACCCACACCTCCTCTTTTGACCACATCACCATAGCCAAACTCACCAGTCATATTGCTGTAAGGGACAGGGCACACAGACCTTAGTCTTGTATTAAACAGTAGATAGATATACTAAATATAAGCATAAACCAGATTACCTTTGCTCATGTATTTTAACTCAGAATTTCAGAGATGTCACAATACATAGCAAAAATCATTACAGTACATGCTCAAGAGAGATTGGGTATGCAGGCCTGCATGTTGACATGCTGTGCATCATATAAACTGTCACTTCAGATAGTATTAAGGATTATTGCACATCGTACACATGTAATACGATGATATAATGTTTGTGTTAGTTGGTGCATATAGCAAGAGGCTACGAGATGAAAAAGAAATCAAAAAAGTATATTCTATGTGCCATTAGAAGCATTTACCAATATCATAAACTAATGATCGACTGAACTGGTTTTTTACCATATCCAGGTTATTGAGGGTTTCTTGCTATTCCATGAAGAACCAAACCTGACTGACACACCAGTCCATCTCAAGACACACTTGTGCACTTGTCCACATCCTCTGATACTGGGCCAGAAATCAAACCTCTCTTTATAGGTCTGTGAGTCAACAGTGTTAACTTCATTCCTGGGTCATGTCGAAAATAATTAGATAATTACAAGAGCATGACTATTTAATTTTTAATATGGATTTGTAAAGTTACATCAGTTTGACACATGTGAGGAAGCAGCAATTAGTAAACAGATGGATTGTGATATTAAAATGTAGTCAGGTTTGTTTTACATAAAAAGAAGACGGTAAACATTTCATTTTCATATCACACTTCCCATTCTGACTCTACGTCTGGAAATTTATTTAAATATGTTATGCTTCTGTCTTTGAACTATTGTATGTGAGTATACAGGGGTGGCTGGTTCTATTTTTTATTATATGTATAGAACATGGATTATTTGGAGGATTTAGATAAATGTAAAACATCATTAAACAAATCATAATGTCTAAAGTTATTTTGTGTATAACATTAGTTTCAATCACAGTGGCTGATGACCAATTGTCTACTGCAATAATAAAATCTTTACAAAGACAAAATATCCATACAGTGTTTTTGAGTGCTTGTCGAAGGTGACTTAATATGAGTTAATGGCATAAGTTGATATTTCTAAATCCTCTATCAGCATTAGGAACCCCTAGGTATGAAACGATAGATAGATAGATAGATAGATAGATAGATAGATAGATAGATAGATAGATAGATAGATAGATAGATAGATAGATAGATAGATAGATATTTGTCACCAAGGGGAAATGTGACATTGACCCTAAGCACAAGTAAAGACACCAAGGGTGTGGCTTAGGGAGAGCTTTGAGGATGTCCTTGGGTGACCCAGTCAGAGCTCACACTTTAAACCAATTGAACATCTCCAGAGAGACCTGACAATAGCTGTCCACTGATAATCTCCCTCCAAACTAACAGAGCTTAAGAAGATCTCAAATGGCAGAGAATCCCCAAATCCAGATGTGTGAAGCTTGTTGTGTCCTACCCAAGAAGACCCCGGACTGTAATCGCTGCCAAATAGTCTTCAACTAAATACTAAGTAAAGGGTCTGAATAATTCTGTCAATATGAGATTGCAGTTTTTTTTTATTGTTAAAAAATTTACAAACATTTCTAAAATCCTGCTTTGTCTTTGACATTCTAGGGTATTGAGTCTTGCTTGATGGGGTAAAAAATAACTTACATGTAGTGTTTTTCCCCTGCAACACAGCAAAATATGAAAAAGTCAGAAAACTTATCTGTATCCACAGTATTCTGCTGAGTGTGGAAAATGGCACCATCATGTGTATACTGGAGGTCAGAGATTATCATCTTGGTTTATTTTAGTCTTAAGAGTGTGCAGGTTGGAGAGCTTCTCGTTAAATTACCAGTTAATGTCAATGCCGCATAGAAACTATGTAGTGATCAACTGACATGTCAGAAGGTCTTTGGACTGTGGGAAATGCCATGATTAAAACTTTAAATTAAATTCTGTGCAGAAGTTACCACATTCTAAAACTTACGTGGCACCCAAAAACTGTGAGGATACAGAGCTATCTATTGAGCCAGAAATGTCCTCCTACACCACACTTAAAAAATTATCTATTATAACTGGATAGATAAGTTTTTCACAATTTATAATAAATTTACTCCACCACTACTCCCCCAGTACACTTCTCCTGCCTCACACATAAATATATTCCACAAAACACAAAAATATTCTTTTTCATTGTACCTTATGAACTTAAGACAAACTTTCAAAAAGAGACTATGCATTAAAAAAAAAAATCAGAACAACAAGTGTACCTTATCAACTTCACATTCAAATTGTACATTATTTACACACCACACATACCTACACTTCTCGATTTTCATTGGAGAATTATAAAAATTACAGTCTGCTAAGGTTTTACTTTCACATAGCCTTTCAAAGATTTCAATTGTATCTTGGAGCCCAGATCCACTAGTCTTATTTCTGTGGGTTTTCCATATAGTCTGTTTAGCTTGACATACAGTTTAATGAAGTTTACAAGGTTCACACTGTTCTTTTTGTTACCCTGCACCCAAACAACAAGCCACCTCATTATATTCAATTACCAATACTTTTATTAAATGTTTGATCATAAGACAAAGAGGCTGAAGCCTCATACAAAACAAAAAGCAGTGAAACACAGTCTCCCTAACATGATCACAGAGGACCTTGATTTGGACTTTATAGAGATGTCCCAACACTGCCTGATTGAAACAAACTTGGGTTGGTGAGAGTCATTGATGCCAGAAAAATTGAAAACAATGAATGATATGAGAGTCTTCAAGTAGAGAGACATTAAAGTGCCAGAAGGACTTAGAAGGAAGCTTATCGGGAAAAGCTGTTCTTGTCCCTTTCAAAGACTGATTGGACAGGCTTACTGGAGAGATGTGTGCAGTAGTGACTGAACTAGTAAAAGCGGTCTATCCAAGCCATTGACACAGAACCATCTTGTATGTTGTTTAGCTGAAGGGCACTTACTATACCAAATATCCACTAAATCCGCTTTCTTTAATAAGGTTTGTAATGTCCTCATAGACCCCGGGTGTGGTTTAGTGGCAGTTTGATCTAATGAAAGATTTTCTGTTCAGTTAAAATCGCCCAAGACAGAATTTCATTGTTAACAAAAGATTCCACCGTCCTCTGAAGAGACTCAAAAAACAAATCCTCTCCTCCCATTTGTAGGTGCATAAACATGAATAAACACCATCTCCTGATCTCCATCACCGACTTGTATGACTAACAGATGTCCAGCAAATCATTTTCATTATCTTCAAGTTGACTAATTTTGAAAAAAGTATCACTACCCCAATACTGAGATGATGGTCATGACTGAGAAATGCCTGTCTCCCCCGAACAACCAGTCTGTCTGATTCTATGGATCAGAAAGAGTTTCTTGTAAGAAAGTTACCTGCAGAAATGTTTGGCGTAAAAGATCAAAAACAGCAGCCCACTTTGCACTCCCCCTCCAGCTCTTTACATTTAAGCTGCCAAAAAGACTGAATGGGGAAAGTATAAATTGGAAAGGTCAACCAAATAAACCACAAAACTGACAAAAAGAAAAACTAAACAAAGGAGCCATTATTTCTGATAGATAGCCTTGGGCACTTTACTCAAAACCTTTTCTAAGCCCTAGTGGTCTCTTTCTGATCCATTCCCAAATGAATAGCCTTTCTCATGATTCTTTGGGTGGACAGCAGAAACAGGTGGAGATCAGGAAAGTGGTCTTCTACTTGTACTCCTCTTTTCCCCTCAATAATTTCTAAAACTCATCTGTGTCACTGCCCCAACCTTCATCATCATCCAAATCACTTGCTACATCTCACTGGCATCTAAAATGGTTGCTGCCTCCCCCAGATGTCTCACCAGACACCAAAAGTTCCTTTTTTTGAGTGTTGATTGATCAACCTTTCTTTTTTAAGTGGGAACATTAAAAGAATGATCAGACATGCACATGCCTGCACTCACAGTCTTCACAGTCTCTACACATTCACCCTGGCCTTTCTCAAACATTTGCTCCTCCTAGATACACTTCATGGCAATCTCTATTCAGATCATCAGATGCCAATACTTAATTTATTTCCTCTGCAGTCACTTTGCAGCGGAGAAAACTTGTGCAACTTCTGCACCTTCTCAGTCGCGTCTCTGCTGTTGCTAACTTCAGATGTTTCATTTATTTTTTTACAAACCACTTTCCACAGGCGTACCTGGTGCACTAATAACTGACACAGAATCAGACAGACCGCCAGACTCAGCCAGTGCATCTTGATTCAGTTCAGTCAGGCTCTGCTCTGGAGAGTCCTTCAACACTGTGTTAGAGGGATGATCACTTGCAGTACCCGCTTATGCAGCTACTTCATTCATAACAACATCAACAACAACAACAACATTTATTTATATAGCAAATTTTCATACAAAAAATGTAGCTCAAAGTGCTTTACAATATTAAGAATAGAAAAATAGAAGACACAATAAAAAATAAACATAAGTCAACATTAATTAATATAGAATAAGTAAGGTCCGATGGCCAGGGTGGACAGAAAAAAAAAAAAAATAACTCCAAAGGCTGGAGAAAAAAAATAAAATCTGTAGGGATTCCAGACCAAGAGACCGCCCAGTCCCCTCTGGGCAATCTACCTAACATAAGTCAAACAGTCCTCTTTGTATTTAGGGTTTTCATGGAAGGACCTGATGATGGTCACGTAGACTTCTGGCTTTCAGTCCATCAATGTTGGTGCATCATGATGCTTTGAGTAGGTGGTGGTGGCACAGGTCGCCACCACAAAGAAACCGGAAAAAGAAACAGAAGAGAGAGTAGGGGTCAGTACGGATTTTGGAGCCACTATGAATAGTTATTATGATGAATTGAACATACAGAATATCAGTATTAAATTAAAGTGAAGTTATGAGAAGGCCATGTTAAAGTAATGTGTTTTTAGCAGTGTTTTAAAGTGCTCCACTGTATTTGCCTGGCGAATTCCTATTGGCAGGCTATTCCAGATGTTTGGTTCATAACAGCAGAAGGCCGCCTCACCACTTCTTTTAAGTTTAGCTTTTGGAATTATAAGGAGACACTCATTTGAAGATCTAAGGTTACGGTTTGGAATATAATGTGTCAGGCATTCCGATATATAAGATGGAGCGAGATTATTTAAGGCTTTATAAACCATAAGCAGTATTTTAAAGTCAATCCTGAATGACACAGGCAACCAGTGTAGTGACATCAAAACTGGAGAAATGTGTTCGCATTTTCTTTTCCTAGTTAGGATTCTAGCAGCTGCATTCTGCACTCGTTGCAAATGATTTATGTCTTTTTTGGGTAGTCCTGAGAGGAGTGCGTTACAGTAATCTAGACGACTGAAAACAAAAGCGTGAATTAATGTCTCAGCATCTTTCAATGATATAAGAGGTCTAACTTTTGCTATGTTTCTTAAGTGAAAAAATGCTGTCCTAGTGGTCTGATGAATATGCAATTTAAAATTCAGATTACAGTCAACAGTTTTTTACTTCCGTCTTTATTTTTAATCCTAGTGCATCAAGTTTATTTCTGATAACCTCATTGAATCCATTATTTCCAATTACTAAAATTTCAATTTTCTCTTTATTTAGTTTGAGAAAATTACTATTCATCCATTCAGAAATACCAGTAAGACATTGTGTTAGTGTATCGAGAGAGTTGGAGTCATCAGGTGCTATTGATAAGTACAGCTGTGTGTCATCAGCATAGCTATGGTAACTCACGTTGTAACCTGAGATAATCTGACCTAACGGAAGCATATAGATTGAGAAGAGCAGCGGACCCAGGATAGAGCCTTGTGGAACACCATATCGGATATCATGTGTCTTTGAGTTGTGATTACAACTAACAAATAATTTTCTACCTGCCAGGTAGGATTCAAACCAATTTCAGACACTACCAGAGAGGCCCACCCATTGACTAAGGCGATTTCTAAGAATATTGTGATCAATGGTGTCAAATGCGGCACTCAGATCTAAGAGGATGAGAACAGATAAATGGCCACTGTCTGCATTTACCCGCAAGTCATTTACTACTTTTTACTACATTTACATCACAATCATCCATACTTTTGATTTCCAGTTCACTTTTATATTCGGTCTCTTCATTCCTGGCGTTTACCTCAGCTGATTTTTATACTGAAGGACAAATCCAGTACCCCAACCGTTTCCACTTTACATTGTGACACCTAGGTCTGCCACAGTTAAACCACTTCATTGTTTCAGAGGTAACAAATACTACGTAGTCACTGCTATCAAATCTCATTTAATTCCATGTTCATATTATTTAAAATCATGTACACTTGCCTCTGAAAGGAAACAATGAACTTTAATTCTTGTATTCAGCATCCTAAAGGCATCATATTAACATTCAACAGAACTTTTCCATAACATTTTGATTCTTCTAACAAAATATAATTTTTTAGGAAAGGGAGCCATTTGAAATAATAACTTTTTTGCCGGCGCTGAGAAGGGCAAAACTGTGACTAAAGCACCATCCCTATTCAACAAGTTTAGGGTTAGCTAATAAGAAATTTTGTGAAAATTAATGTCACAAATTCTCTCTACCTTGTGGTTTCGAAGCTGCAAAACTGCAAATAAAGCTGCAAATAAATGGGTTGACGGGTGTCCGCGAGATGATACTCCTCTGGTCATGGGTGATTTCAATGTGACCACTGACACTGACAGGGCTGGCTATGAGTACATTGTATTGTGTCGGTCCCCATGGGTCTGTTGACCATGGTGAAAGTGGCTCAGTGTTCCTTGACTTTACAAAAGTTCAGGGGCTGCAGATCGCTGGATCCTGGCTCCAGCGTCTTGAGCTGCATTGTTGGACTTGGTACTCCAATACTGGTGGTACAGTGAAGGAGATCGATCACATCCTCATGGGTAGATGCTGCAGGCTCTTACAAAACTGCAGGGTCTACAGAAGTGTCCAGTTTGTGAATTGTTGCTCCTCTGAAGATCCAGCTTAGGTCTAGTGGGCTACCACCTACTAGGAGAATGAGGCTGGACCTGGTCAGACTTCAAGATCAGGCTGTTTCTATTGAAGTCTATTCCATGAAGTTTGTGTGAGGAACTTACAGACTTGGGTGCGACTGCTGAACCTACTGTGATGTGGGAAACCTTCCAAGACAAGACCCTAAAGGTTGCTGAGGATTGTATTTGTGTTACCAGTGTCCCTAGAATTAGTTATTTCATCTAACAGAGCACCCTGAATATCATTGAGAGGGGTTGCAGCACATGGCTTGATGCCTCGAAGCGGGGTGCCACCATCAAGAGAGACATGGAGAGAGAAAACCAGATGGACAACTTCTTCAACAGGTTTGACCACCCTAACCCACTCTCACCTCGGTGTACTGCACCCTCCACCCATCCTTCTGCTAATACCAGCATAGGAGAGACATCCCCACCCACAATTACAGCAGCCCAGGTAAGCAGAGAGCTGAGAAGACTTTGTGCCAGCAAAGCAGTGGGTCCAGATGGAGTATCGCCACGACTGCTGAAGGCCTGTGTTTTGGAGCTGGGGAGTCCTCTACAGCGCATCTTCAACCTGAGCCTGGAACAGGGGAGAGTCCTGAGGCTTTGGAAAACATCTTGCATAACCCCAGTCCCAAAGATATCACGTCCTAGTGAGCTGAACGACTTCTGGCCTGTCGCTCTGACGTCACATGTGATGAAGACCATGGAGAGGCTGCTGCTTCACCACCTGAGGCCACAGGTCCACCACACCCTCGACCCTCTGCAGTTCGCATACCAGGAGAAGGTGGGAGCGGAGGATGTCGTCATCTATATGCTACACCGATCCCTCTCCCTCTTGGACAGAGGCAGTGGTGTTGTAAGAATTATGTTTCTGGACTTCTCTAGCACCTTCAACACCATCCAACCTCTGCTGCTTAGGGACAAGTTGACAGAGATGGGAATAGATTCATACCTGGTAGCATAGATTGTGGACTATCTTAAAGACAGACCTCAGTATGTGTGTCTCGGGAACTGCAGGTCTGACATTATGGTCAGCAACACAGGAACACCGCAGGGGGCTGTACTTTCTCCGGTCCTTGGACTGGACTGCCAATACTGATGCTCTGTGCAAGAAAGGACAGAGCCGACTATACTTCCTTAGAAGGCTGGCATCTTTCAACATCTGCAATAAGATGCTGCAGATGTTCTATCAGACAGTTGTGGCGAGTGGCCTCTTCTATGCAGTGGTGTGCTGGGGAGGCGGCATAAAGAAGATAGATGCATCACGCCTGGGCAAACTGGTGAGGAAGGCAGGCTCTATTGTAGACATGGAGCTGGACAGTTTGACATCTGTGGCAGGGCGACAGGCACTGAGCAGGCTCCTGTCAATAATGGAAAATCCTCTGCATCCACTGAACATGATCATCTACAGACAGAGGAGCAGCTTCAGCGACAGACAGTCCTGCTCCACTGACAGACTGAGAAGATCCCACACTATGTGACTCTTCAATTCCACCTAGGGGGCTAAACATCAATATTATACAAAATTGTCTGTCTGTTATACCTTCATTGTTATCACTCTTTAATTTAATATTGTTCTTTATAAGTATGCTGCTGCTGGAGTATGTGAATTTCCCCTTGGGATTAATAAAGCATCTATCTATCTAAAGGGGGATAATGTCTGCCCGCTGTCTGCATGTAGATAGTGACAAGTCCACTGTGACTCCTATTTGTATTTTCAAGTCTCAGACCTCCAACTGAGAGTTCACTTGTGTTTCGGAGGACTGCCTCACCGGTTCTGTTGAGATATTTAATAATGCATTGAGGTTGTCTTCTTTTTCCCTTACAGTGTTGAGAAGCTGCCCAGTGAGGGCAAGTAGCTCTGCCCCTTCTGGTCCTACCAACATAAGGGGGGGGGTCACATTTGGCCCAAGCAAGCTGTAGGACGGAGTTCTCTAAAAGCCAGACTGTTTTTAAAAAGCATCTATCAAACTCCTGTTACGGCATACGTGCCAAGACGCTCTCTTTACATTATTTTTCTCTCGTTCTTGGACTAATAAAGGAGGTGTCCCAAAAATTCTCTACTTTTGAATATGCCATTGCCGCACTAGACCACAATGTGTAATGCCTTATATTTTTGCATACATTAACTTTCGCCTGCCTCAGAAATGTCTCTCTTCTGACTTGATCCCTCTGCAATGATTTGGCTCACACCAGATTAACTGCCATTCCACCCAGTCCGGTATCATCTGCATGTTGCTTTTATATTGTTATCTGGATCATTTATATATATATATTAAAAAGAGCAGCAGTCCCCACAATGATTATTGCAAAAGACTGCTTACAGCAGTACTACTAATTGCCTGCCTGTTAATCAACTATAATTAATAAGGCGATGTGTTGCATGTTGATTAGCAGAAGCAAGTAAAGATTTTACTATATTCTGCACACTAGGCAGTAATGAGCCTATAATAATTTATATAGAACCAAAATATGTAGTTGTGTGGTTCAGAGTTCCAGTACCACTACTGCTTTTTAAAACTGTAACTCCTGAATTAAACAATAAATGAAGAATAATTACTACATTGTGATAATTGCTCAGATATTTTTCATTAGTTCTTATACAGTATACTGTAGGCTACTACTCAATGTAGAGTTTATATTGCGTGTTACAAACAGCATTTTGCAAAAGAGTATGTGATTTGTTTTTGTTATCAATCATTAAGTTATTTTAATTGTTATTATGTAAACAATTTCATTACGATCTTTTCATGGTGGCTGTCATGTTGTTTGTGGTTGATTCTGTCAAGACTTTGCTGGTGCTTCATCCTTGCCTTTACTTCTTCTTTATTTTGGTGGAATTTGGTCTTGTTTAATATTAATTATTGTCTCTGCTGTGCTGGTGTGTAACAGTAGCTACATATAGTATCCACATTGTTTCTGCATCCTTGTTCTTTTGAAATATATGTTCAAGGAATTACGCATTTTCAGAAAATCACTTTAAGAGTATTAAGTGGCCAAACCACACAAGGACCCATTTGAAAAAGAGAGGAGAAGGAGCAGGGAGAGAGAGTTAAAGGGAGCGATCCGAAAGGCATGAAAACTCCATATGTGGATTGGTTTGGGCGCACGCGAATATGAGTGCTTGCTGACCAGTGGAGGATGTCTGTGTGCATGGCGCTGCCTTTTATTTTTGACGCTTGTCTGCCAGTTGAGGGACATCACTATTACACCTGGTTGAGAGAGATCAAATTAGGGCAAGGGGTTCTGTCCATTTCTGAACCTGTTAAAATGAATCAATTACAAAGGGTAGGAAGTGCTTGTGTGTGTCGGACTCCTCGTATTGCCATTAGAGGAACACGCTACAGGTGCTTCATACTTGCCTTTTCTTCTTCTTTATTTTGGCAGAATATTACTTATTGTCTTCATAAGAATTACTTAATAACTCTTAGAAATCACTTTGGCTTTTTATTTTGCCTAGCGCCTCCTGACTCACTGGTACAAGAAAACCCTCACATACGATGTGCTGTTCGACTTGTTTTGGTGTCTAGTCAAAACATCAAGCTTTCTGGGAGTCCCTCTAGATTAAAAAAAATTGCTCGTTGTTAGACAATATTTGGATTATATTTTATTACAAAGAGTAAACCAATAGTTGTCATCAGCAGAAATGATCAGAAAGACTTGAAGTTGTGCATGCCACATCAAACAACACCTGTAGTTCACCCCCTAATGAGTTATGCTGTAGATATAGGGGTCAAAGTTACTCCTTTTTGCAAAACTTATGAGGTCTTATGAATTATTATCACGACTTTGATAATATTTGTGATATTTGATTCTTTAGTCATGTAAGAGCCATTCCTAGTGCCACTGTCACAATTCTGGAAACAAACTCTGTTTTCAACTGCAGCCACCTAACAGGGGGAAGACGTTAACACCACCATGCCCTTCTGAGGTGGCCAGAGCGGCTGTCAATAGAGCACAAAGAGCTCTCTAACCACCTGGACAAGCACCTCAATATTTTTGCTGCTTGAGATCAGGACTGCACCAAGCACCAAAATCAACATAGGTGAACTATTAAAATAAATGGGCACAAGTACCACTTACTGCTGGTCAAATGACATATATCTAAAATGAAGATCTGTGGTGGGCTGGCGCCCTGCCCGGGGTTTGTTTCCTGCCTTGCGCCCTGTGTTGGCTGGGATTGGCTCCAGCAGACCCCTGTGACCCTATAGTTAGGATATAACGGGTTGGATAAAGGATGGATGGATGGATAAAATGAAGATCTGGGAGAAGGCAGTGGCAGGCGTGATGGAGCTTTACTCAAGCCCAGGTAGGAAAAACTTGGAAGATGAAAATTCTCTATTGGCTAAAGACAGCAGAATGCTGTCAGAATGCTAGGTTGCTGTCCACTTTTAACAGCCTAATGGTTCCCTAGACCAAATGAGCAGCTCCAACTGGCACAACTCTTTATATCTATGCAGCAGCTACTGGCAACTGTCTCTAGATCATGAGGCTCACAAGGAGACCAACTTTTCCATTAGGCATTAATTGTGGCATTTCCAGATCCCTTTGGATTTGAACACCTAATGGAGTGGGTACTGGCCAGAATTTTGCCAAGAAAGTACTTGGTCAATGTTGGTGACTTATTGGTCCATGCCCCTGACTTTGAAAGAGCTCTTACCAATCTGATGAAAGTGCTTGCAATGATTCAGATCGCACGCTGAGACTGGACTCAGTTAAGTGTCACCTGCTGTAAGCAGAGTAGCCAAGTTCTTAGGGCATGTGGCATGTGCAGAAGTGGTAGCCGCTGACTCTGAGAAGATTGCCACAATGAATGACAGGCCACCATCCAGTATTCCCCCAGAGATTGACAATTACCACACAGATGGTGCAGTGAAAGTGCTTCTGTTTTGCAGTTAAGTAATTTTGGGTTTGCTTCCCAGGTCCTCTGTGAGTGGAGAGAGCTTTGAGTAGTGTGAAAAGCACTATATAAATGTAAAGAATTATTACCTTAACTTGGCATTCTATTATCAAAGTTTTGGAAGAGATTTACAGACACAGCAGCAATACTGCACATGCTGACCACCCAGGGCGTTGAAAAGCAGTGGCCACCAGGGTGCAAGGCAGAGTCCTGCCTTGACCTCCACAATTAGCATACTTGGATACCAATAAACCACTCATTCTGGACAGAAAAGCCAGTAGGCAGGGAACTGGAGTGATATTGTACAATCTGGCAGACATGCACTTCTGTTCAATGTACCCTTTGTAAATCACAACCATTTTGAAAATGTGCATATTTGAACACAAATCAAACCCTGCATGGATGCCACCCTGAAACAACCATATATGAAATATGCTAATCAAGTTCCTACATACAGTATGCAATCACAATGCTGCAGACCTTCATTTGCAGTAGGATGGCATTGCACTGGGACACCACCACCTGCATTTTGAAGAGACTTATGCTGCACTCCACAGCTTAGCACACAAGAGCATTATAAGGCATGTAAATGCCTCTCCACTCTGCATAGGGGGTTGGAGAAAGGTGAAAGGTGCCAGCGTCTAAGCAAGTAGCCGCTTTCACCTGGCAGATATAATGACATGATTACTGTTACAATGAATAGTACAGGCCATATAAAAACTGAGGCCTTGTCTCAGTTACCTTACCAGCAAACCAGCTATTATATACGATACCATCAGAAAGTCATCTACCAACGCTACTCTTCTTCAAAATAAATGAATCATGGGTTGACCCAGGCTTACAAGCCACAACATTTGTCAGTTTCATCTTGACATCACATATGACTTTTGTGTTAATAGAATGTCACTGCTTATAGTTAACAAAGCAGCTGTCTTGCTAGGTTCCCTTATTGCAGTGTGAATGCAGTAAAGTCCGCCAAAATGTTATAAGAACCCGACACTGCTGTAGATTTTCAATTTACATTGCAAAATATCTATTATGATTAATGTATTACACCCATATCATATGGAAAGGGAATGTAATTCCTTATCAGTCACTAAATGGATTCCAGCACAGTGGAGTTGATGGAGCTAAAGCTTGGCTGACCTATTACAAACATGTTGACCAGTTCTTTGAGAAGTGACAAGCAAGTAGCTGATATAAACTGATGAAAAAATCAAAAAAGTTCTCCAGTGCAAATAAATGGCATTGGCCCTCTTAAAAGGGAACCAGTATAGAGATTGTATATCATAGTCATCATTTCAGAGGTATAATTTGCTCTATCAATGAACATGCTAGTTATGACTCCATGATATAAATTATTATATGTGTGAGTTGTCATTTAGCTGGTTTGGCTACATTGCCCTACTTGATCAAGGGTGTCGTCATTTTCCAATTTCTCCAAAATGTTGTGTATGGATGGGTCAGAGCTACTGTAAATATTTGTAAGTTCCCCAGTCAAGTTTTTTTCTCTACATCACGACTTTTGCGTGGCAAGATGTGAAAGCACATTTCGGGCGTCTTTGTGTGATAACACAAGTTTTGTAAATTTGACCCTTGCCGCCGGAATTTTAAAGAACTGGAGAGGCAGGAGGTAAGGTGGTTGGAAATTCCAGACAGGAATGACTTTCACATCCAAGACAGAACTAGGAGCTGCCATGCCAATGCTGATTCCATCTCCCGCTGGCCCTGTCATTTCTGTTTCTAAGCTGGTTGGCACATTAGTTAAACCTGTGGCGCCTCAGCTAAACATTTTTGGTGCGGTGTTTGTACTTTATAGTCTTTACCCAGCAGGCAGTCCAAATCTACTGTAATTTTATTTGTTTAAGTAGGTGTCATTTATCAAACAAAAAGCCAATTTCATGTTCCAGTCCAGTTTTGTAATTTTCTTTATTGCTTACTCAGTGAATCAAGTTAATAAGTCATAAAGAGAAACAACTGATTGTTTTTTGATCATACTTGCAGAACTTTTCTGTTGCTGTACACTACTTCAGATGTTTCTTATGGTATTGAAATAATGATTACAATCCAGTATATTATTTTTCAGGAATTTGTTTTCATTTTTATATACATTTTGCCAAACCTAAGGTGCTAATTTACTAGTAAGATAAACATTCATTGTATGGTTATTTTCAGTAGCATCCAACAATTTATTCTTTTGCTATGAAACAAACTCACTATATTCCCCATAATATCTGGAATCAATTCTGATCCTTCTGTTACACATAGCAGTTCAATCTTTTTCTAATTGAATGCGTTTGCAAAGATTTATTTTGAATGTCTGCATAAGAATCAGATATTGATGTGAAAATAAACGCAGAAGCTTTTTAGTATGAAGTACACTGGAGTGCAATAATTATGTCCTTATCCTTACCTTTACATTTAATTTCTTCTAACAATTCATTTCTGAGTACTCAGTAGTTTGTGTATTTTCTTAACAGCCTAAATAAAAAGAGACATTTACATGCAAAAATGTTTGTTTAAAATTTAATCTGGCTCCTCATAAAATATGGACGAGTCTTTAAATTCACCAATGTCAATTCCACTTCAGTTAATATTAACTGATAGACATATTCTTCTGCAAGTGACTTCAATAGCAGAGTTGACTATTGATGAAATAAATTGCTATTACCAAGCAAAATAATTATCTGCCCCTGAATGTGTCTTACAAATGCCAGTGAGTTACTCTAGAGAGCAAAGCGTAATAAGATGAAGAAATACTTTTTGTTTTCACCGGTTACAATAGCAACTAAGCCAAGTCTCTATAAAAAGTGCGTAAATTAGAAAGAGCAAATATAACTTACTGTATACTCTCTATCTATTGTGACAAAAGAAGAACACAAATTAGCAGGTAAAAATTTGGGGAGCCTCCCCATATACTGGTTGTGAATCCCATATACAAATCACGGTCAAAATAAATCACAATAGACATCTGACAGTCACACAGTGGGTTTCTGGAGCTTTTATGGAGGCGCAAGAGGAAATATAACTGAAAGGAAATTAAATGAAACCAGATGTGTGGTTGATTGAAGGACCACGTCAGATGACGTCAGGAGTGGGTGGATGGTAATGAAGTCATTGGGGTGAGACGGAGGTGAGGTAAGCCAGAGGAGCCAGAAGGAGAGTCTTCAGTACAGACATTGTGTGTTTTTCTGGTATGAATAGCTTTTATTCTTCAGTTTTTCTACTAATGAAGAGAGAAAGCATTAGTGCTCTGTTCCAGACCCCCATTCTGTGTTCTTTCCCACCCAATCGAGCCCTTTGGCTGTCCCCTATTCATGCATGTGTGACACTGTCTATCTATCTATCTATCTATCTATCTATCTATCTATCTATCTATCTATCTATCTATCTATCTATCTATCTATCTATCTATCTATCTATCTATTGCCTCACCTTCCCATCTGAAATTGCACTCACCAGTCTGCACCCAGATTTGGTCCTCTGGTCGAACTCCTGTCATTGTGTCTACATCGTTGAGCTGACAGTCCCTTGGGAGAATACCATTGATGAAGCATATGAAAGAGGAGGTGAGCTGCAGGGACTTTGTAGCCAGTTCCACTTCAAGGCTGTTGAAGGGACTGGGCATCATAGGACAGGCCCAGTGGAAGGCAATTAAGGAACTCGCCACTGTTGCCAAAAGAAGAAAAAGGAGACAGTATGGGCTGCCAAATGACCACTTAGTAGCCATGTGACACATACCCAGGTCTGATCAGCCTATAGTGGGTGTCTTGTGGTACAGGCTGAATTGCCTTATGAGGCCGGGGTACATGACTGATGATGTGTCGTACTGGTGTAAGCAACTCTAAATGGTCATTATTAATGTAATTCCAATAAAGAATACATCTCCAACTCCACTCAAGACCAATACTTTGCTGAATCATTAGGGATTTGTAACACCTAGTCCTATTTAACAAACTATGTGTTGGTTTGGTACTCAATTACTGCAATCTGGAGTGGGCATGTCTGAATGGTGGTGTGTGCAAGCTTAAGTGGATGTCTGTCTTTTCTCTTTTTTCCGTTTTTCTATCTTTTCTTTATTAGTTTTATCACTGAATAGTCATCGTTTACTGTTAATTATTGAGAAGGCATGGTTTTGGAGTTCTTCAACAGCGTCACCTGGCTTATCGCCCAAGCAGTTTAAGAATCTTTCGTGTTGAAATGGAGTTAAGCTTTGGTGGACTCGCAGGTGTCTATTAGAGCATGTGTGGTGAAGGTAGGGAAAGAGATCGGTTACAGAAATGTACGTTCTGCCTCCAGAATGAATAAATCAGTTGTGTTTTTTTGTGAATGCAACAAGTTGCTCTGTTGTGGCACACTGCTATTCAGCAGATCGTCTGCAGACCACGCTGGGGACAGCAGCAGGCTGACAGAATTTTCAATTCGTGGCTCATTAGCAGCTCGTAGCTACTGGAACACTAGTGGTATCCATTCAATAGGTTAACATCGGCTATCTGCTGGACAGCCGAACACTATTATCTCGTAACCCTGCTGTGGTCCACTGCCACCATTTATTAATTACATGGACAACAAACAAAATGTTATTCCCAGACAAGTAGTCCTATGCCTAAAATGCTATTTATCTTAAGGTGAATATGCACTGAAAACTAGTCTTAGTAAATGACTTTGAATAAAAACAAAACATCTATACAATTTAAGCCAATATATTCCCTCTAAAAGTGTGCATTAACATTTTGTGTCAATCTGTTATGAACTAGTCAATTGTTCTGACAGCAGGTAAGGGGCCTAAATTGGGCCAATGTATCAGTAAAAATGGGTTACTGAATATGTTAAGTGAAACAAACATTACTGTTAAACCAAAGATTCATTCCAGTTTAAAATATTGTATTTTAATACGCATCAAAATTAAAACCATTTAGTTGCCTGGATCATACAGGTGTATTTATTAAATCTTTGGGGACAGCCCTTCTAGAAATTTTCTGCTGACAGTCTGAAAGCAGTAATTTTACACTCCTACTACTTTGATGGAACCTGTGGAGTTTTCACGCTGGCGGATGGGGTGGGGGAGTCTCGTCGGTGTATTTCCTTCGTTGAGTTTTCACACTGATGTTTTAATGGACATACTTCAATTGTGAATATCTTTCACAGAAAGTTGGCAATCCTGACTGGACCCCACAATAAAAGTCTCAGAAAAGTCACGTATTAGAGATGGGTGGATTGATACTAAAGTATCGATGCTTCTGATCCTAACCTTTCAATTGAAACATCGATGTTCAGATTAAAAGTATCGAAATTTCACATTTTCAATAATATGCACTTTATTAGAAATTACTTAAAAAAACCTTTGACAGTGAGAACATGTTTAAATTAAACATCATATTGTGTAAAACAGGAGCTGCTTTTCCCTCTGCATTTTTCATTGCATTACATTCACCCTGGCAGTGCTGCAGTACACCAACCAAAGTAGTGGAGCTGTGTACAGTATGTAAGGCAATGGCAGAAAGAAAGCAAAGTGTTGTTTGGAGTTATTTTACTGTACTGAGTGAACAAAAATGAAGTAAAATCTGATACGTGTCAGAGACCGTACATTATTGCGGCAACACCACAAACTGTAAGGTTGTTGTAATTGTTTGAACAGAAAATGTTCAGTGTCTGTTTTTAGGGAGGAGTATATTACATTTATAGCTTGATGACATACTTAGAACACATTCTCAAATTAAATATATTTATTATGTTCATTTTGTAAAAAAAAAAAAAAGAATTACTCAATATTATAGTTTAAATCCAATTCCCTAGCATTAGACCTGAGTGCCATTTGGGATGTAAAAGCAATGCTAAAAGCATGCTCTCACCTGTAGATGTGCATACTCATAATGGCATCTCGTAAAAATTAAATTTTAAATTAAATTACTGTATACTAACCCAGAAGCTTCAATTTGCATCAACATTTGTTCAGACTAATTTAAACTAGAACGTGGTACTAGACAAAGACGCCCCTTGTCACCGCTGCTGTTTGCAATTGCCATTGAACCACTGGCAATACATTGGAGGAATACTGATCAGATAAAGGGGATTAGCAGAGAAGGACTGGAACAGAAAATCTCATTATATGCAGATGACATGGTACTGTATATATCGGACCCAGAAAATTCTGTGCCTGCAGTCTTAACAGCACTCACAGAATTTCAAAAGATCTCTAGTCTCAGAATTAATCTGAATAAAAGTGTACTCTTTCCAGTGAATTCTCAAGCATATAATATTAGATTAGACACCCTACCTTTTATCATTGAAGAACAGTTTAAATACCTCGGGGTAAACATCACAAGTAAACATAAAGCTCTTTATCAACAAAATTTCGCCGTCTGCATGGAAAAAATTAAGCAAGACTTGCATAGATGGTCAACCCTTCATCTCACACTAGCTGGAAGAATTGACACTGTTAAGATGAATATTCTTCCTAAGCTCCTTTTTTATTTTAAAACATTCCAATATACATTAATAAATCATTCTTTAAGCAATTAGATTCAACACCTCATTTATTTGGAATTCAAAACATCCACGTATCCAAAGAGCGACCCTACAAAGACAAAAGGCAGAAGGCGGCATGGCTCTACCTAACTTCCAGTTTTATTACTGGGCAGCAAATACACAGGCGATAAGAACCTGGACACAAATAGAAGAACATACACAGGCTTGGTCCGCAATAGAAGTAAAGTCCTGCAGTACTTCTTTGTATTCCTTGCTCTGTGCTCCAATAAACAGACGTTATCAGCAATATATTAATAACCCAATTGTGCTTCACTCACTTAGAATATGTAACCAATGTAGAAAGCATTTTTCCTCATCTTGCACCCTCATCCATGCTAGAAAAAATATTGCTCAATCTCAAGGAGTTAGACTCCATCTCTACAATATATAAAATCATTTTACAATCTCTCCCTTTCAAAGATCCAAGAGGACACTGGGAAAAAGATCTCTCAATTAATATATCATAAAAGGAGTGGAAAGTAGCAATGCAGAGAATTCACTCGAGCTCCATATGCACAAAGCATACAATTATACAACTCAAAATCATATATCGAGCACATCTACCTCAACTAAAACTCTCCAAAATGTTTCCAGGGCATGATCCAACCTGCAAACGCTGCAACCTAGTCCCAGCCTCACTGGATCACATGTTCTGGGCCTGCACCAAATTAACATTATTCTGGACGAAAATTTTTAATTACCTTTCAGAAAGCCTTGGTCTTACAATCCCTCCTAACCCATTAACATCTGTGTTTGGGGTTCTTCCAGATGGGTTTAAAGTGGAGAAAGACAATCAAATTGTGATTGCATTCACTACACTTTTGGCACGCAGACTTATTCTGATAAACTGGAAGAACTAAAACTCTCCTCTTTTAAGTCAGTGGGAAACCGATGTGTTATAATATTTGAAATTGGAAAAAATCAAATACTCAGTTAGAGGATCCGTACAGACTTTTTTCAAAACATGGCAGTATCTAATCAGTAATATTTTAAAATAAGCTCATAAAGCACAGAGAATTTATTAATTTATGTATGTTTACAAGTCTTAAATTTCACGCCGTTTGCCTTGCTCTCTCTCACTCAGGGGTGGGGATTGATTTGTCTTTAACTCAATTTTTCTTTTTGTAAAAATTTGATTGATTTGTATGGATTGCAATAAAATTAATAAAAAGAAAAAAAAAAGTATTGGTATCAGTATCACTAATACTGGCCTCACTATCACTCGGTATCGGATCGAAAAGAAAATCAACAGTATCACCCATCACTACCACAGATATCCTGGGACGTGCCTAGAAATGTCTCTTTATGCTCACAACCAACCAAATATTTCAGAAGCTTGCATCATGAATGGTTTCATTCAGCTCTAGGGTATTTGTTTTGTTGGCACCAAAGTTTGAAACTTTCAATAACCAATTGCAGACAAGAATGCTGCTTTTGTTTACAATTAACATCGAGGAGCCTTACCCTTTAAAAGTCAGCAGCACGTGTTTTAAAACAACAAAGATGAAGAATAATCATAAGACTTTCATTTACTTTGTACAAATAACAATCAATCCATATATACATGGGGAGAACTTTCAGAACTAGTGCAGACCCTAGTACTTTGGGGCATGATTAACGACTCTGCGTTACCTGCAGAAGGCAGCATTAAAGAAGCTCTACAAGCAGCAGATCCATAGGGCTTGGAGGCGAAGCCACGTGTCACTGAATGGTGGAAGCGGCCGCTGAAATAATGAAATAAGCTTCATTCTTAGTGGAAGAATATAAGTGATTTTAAGCGTATCTTTTTCAATTATTATTGCCTACCTATCTACAGAACAGACACAGCAATTCACATCTGCACATCAGCAATCAGGATAAGTTACTTTACTTAGTGAAAGTGTTGCCCATTTTGGTAGCATCGCAGTTAGAAAAGCCCTTTTTGGTGTTGCTTTTCACATTCCTATGAGAAGGCTCATGACTACATGGTTCTGTCAGAAATCCACCTTGGGCACAGATCTGGAAAGCACAAAGTCAGTCAGGCCAGGCTGGGGAGTATGCACTGGTACAGAGCAATGCCAAACCCACCATGCGATGAAACAGTGGGGGATCCTGGATAGGATACCCCCAAGGCACACAAGCAGTCCAGTCCCACTCTCCAGAAATGACCCTCTATCTGCTGCAGCCAGGTGTTACGTGGGCATCCCCTTGGCCTGGTCCAGCCATTCAGGTCCTCAACAATGAGGATCCTGTGAGCTAGATCACCCTCTGGGAATCGCGCCACATGGCCATAGTACCATAACTGACTCTACCTCACAATGCAGGTAATGTGCCTTATTCCTCATTCAGGCCTCCATGAGCAACCGCTCATTCGACACAAAGTCAAACCAGCGGTACCCAAGATTTCTCGAAAGAAAAAATATCGAAGCAGTCCATTCTTCATCTCAGGTCATTGGAAAGCGTCCATGTCTCACAACCTTATAGCAAAACAGAACGTATTAGGACTCTAAAGACATAGACTTTGGTCCTTTTGCAAAGATATCGGGAGTGCCACACACCCCTTCCAAATGACCTCATGACCCTCCATGCTCTCTGAATTCATCTACTGATTTCACAGGAAGAGTCACCAATGACATGAATGTCACTGCCGAGGTAAGTAAACCTCATGACAAGGTTGACACTCTCTCCACAGACAGACACACTGCTGATGGCTGTGCCTAAGAGGTCATTAGACGCCTGGATCTTGGTTTTAATCCAGGTCACTCGCAAGCCCAGTCATTCAGGCAGGCCATGATATCCAGCAACTTCATATGGATCGCGTCTCAGGATGTCCCACAGTGCAGCTCGATCAACTGAGTCAAACAGTTTATGAAAACTGACAAAGACTACAAAGAAACTCCGCCAATATTTGCGTTTGTATTCCATGAGAAATCTCTTTGCCCGGATGTGGTCAATGGTAGACTTCTTAGGGGTAAAACTGGACTGCTCCGGTCGCTGGTAGGTGAGCGAGTGATCATGGATCCTATAGAGGATGACCCTAATGAGGACTTTACCCGGCACCGAGAGCAGGACATTAGGTCAGGACATTATATAGCTTAAGGTGTAGAGTTCAAGTCAAGAGAGATTAGAATTAAGTTATATAACACACTAGTAAGGCCTCATCAGGAGTACTGTGTGCAATTGTTTTCTCCATATTACAAAAAAGACATAACAATACTAGAGAAAGTTCCAGCTGACTCCAGGACTGTGAGGTATTCATTATGAAGAAAGATTAAAGGAATTGAATCTTTTCAGATGTTTAGTAAGGTGGGTCCCAATTATTTACATTTATTGATTTGGCTGACACCTTTATCCAAAGCAACGTACAACACATGAGATATAATTGGTTAATTTATTTTGTTTTTCCAATTGGAACATGGAAGGGGGTGAAGTGACTTGCTTAGGGTCACACAGTGTCAGTGGCATGGTTTAAATCCACAGGCTCAGATTTAGTAGACCAAACCCTTAAACACTGTATCACACAGCCTGCCTATTGCTTTACAATTTTCAAGAAGAACACTGGGAAACAGATCAAAACTTATCAAGGGTAGATTTAGCACTTACAAAGTTTAACTTCACACAGAACCAGAGGCCCATTGAATAAGTTACCAAGTATGTTATGTAGTAGTTATGGTAGAGAGTAGGACTTTAACGACCTTCAAAACTCAACCTGATGTAATTTTGGATGGATTGAGTGTATAGGATTGGCAGCCTTTGTTGGCTTCAATGGCCTGTTCCCATTAAAATGTTTTAATGTTCTAATGCACCAACAAGACTGAATCCAACCCTCTGACTGATGGTTATGGGTGCTCTCCAGCCGGATTGTATAGAGCTCCATATTCTCTCACCAATTTTTCTGAAACAGCTTACAGGTGTAACAAAAGAGACGAGAAGAAAAGGTTTGGGGATCCATCCAATAAATTGAAAGGAAACAACTAGGAATGAATCGAGTAAACAGTAAAAGACTGAGTCCCAGAGGACTAACTAAGGGAAAAAAGGTGCAGGCTTTTATAGTTACTGTGCAGGAAGAGGTTGGTCTGTGCAGGGGTTGGCAGAGGTGAGGTCAGTAGAAGGGTGTAGTCTGGATAGGAGGGCAGAAGTTGATGCTGGTTTAACTGGGTTTCCTTTCACTTTCACTGCCTGCTATGCACACAAGTGCAACACAGGCATTAGTTACACATGAGCATAAAATGGATAACAGGGCTAGGAAATGGATGGATGGAGTTTTCCATAATGAAGATGTAGGGCGTCTTTCTGTACATGTTTTCTGGTGGAGTTGTGATGTTCGCTAGGACTGTTTAGTATGGTGTTGACATGTTTTTCTTGGCTCAGAAAGAAGATGTGGAACATTTTTCAGATTCTATTTCATTTTTACTTTAAATAATGCTTCATATAATGTGTGTAACTGTCAAACAGAGAGGCTCACTGAGCCTTCCAGATAGTAAGTGTCTGCTTATCCAGTTGAGTTAAATAAAAACTCTTTTCCTACATTAATAGAGAAGATTGCTCCATAATTCAAAGATCCCAAGTTTAAGCCCTTGTCCTGTTTCCTACCAAGTGATGATGAGGGTCTAAGGGGAGAGCGTTGACCTGACTAAATTCCCTGAGTAGAGTTAAATGGTGCCTGTTTCGCTCAAATGAAGGGGCCAGTATAACATGCAGGGAGAGCAGATCTGAGAAGAACAGGGATCCTTGCAGTTCCAAGCCAAATGGCCATTGGGCTAACAGATGTGGCAGACGGCCGGAGGCCTTACCCAGCCAGGATGCCCTGATTATGGAATGACTGGGGAAGAGAGTATTTTCTTCCCTGGACCGACACAGGGTAGCCCACTTGGCTTACACGAGTAATGAGCATGGAAGCTCAACCCTGTTGGGGCCAATGGCCACCACCAAGAGGTGCCTGGACTTTTACAGAGCCCTATTTGGTAGCACTTCCACCACAGCCATAATTGCTGCTGGAAGAAGCTCATTGGGTATTTGGACTCCGGAAATTCAGGGAACACTATTAAAGGAGCCAATGGCCTGAGTCAGGAGGAAGTGGACGAAGCTCTTGAGGAGGGGTGGAGGAGGAAGGACTGTGGCATGGGCTTGTGTTGGACTGGAACAAATAAACCGTGTGCTGTGTGGCAAAGTCGCATCCTGCCTGTCTGTGTCAGGGATAGGGCGGCTGTACGTGCCCAGGGCGTCACACAGACTTAACCTTTGTCTTAACTGGATAGGCTACTGCTTAGTAACTCGGAGACTTCAGGTTCACGGCCAGCAACTCCACATAAGGGCACAAAATGGAGAGACACAGAGCTCTAAGCAATTTATTTACCAGTTACAATTACCATCCCATTTAACTCAAGAGAAAACTGAAATTTTAGTGATCAGCAATAATGGATACAATGAGGCTATTAGAAATAAACTGGATACATTAGGATTAAAAGTCAAGACGGAGGTAAAAAGCTTAGGGGTGATTGTTGACTGTAATCTGAATTTTAAATCACATATTAATCAGATCATTAGGACGGCATTTTTTCACTTAAGAAACATAAGTAAGTTAGACCTCTTATATCACTGAAAGATGCTGAGAAATTAGTTCACGCGTTTGTTTTCAGTCGACTAGATTACTGTAATGCACTCCTCTCTGGACTACCCAAAAAAGATATAAATCGTTTGCAACTAGTGCAGAATGCAGCTGCTAGAATCCTAACTAGGAAAAGAAAATCAGAACACATCACACCAGTCTTAGCGTCACTACACTGGTTACCTGTGTCATTCAGAATTGACTTTAAAATTCTGCTTATGGTTTATAAAGCCTTAAATAATCTCGCCCCATCGTACATATCGGAATGTCTGATACCTTATATTCCAAATTGTAACCTCAGATCCTCAAATGAGTGTCTCCTTAGAATTCCAAGAACAAAACTTAAAAGAAGTGGTGAGGCGGCCTTCTGCTGTTATGCACCTAAAATCTGGAATAGCCTGCCAATAGGAATTCACCAGGCTGATACAGTAGAGCACTTTAAAACACTGCTGAAAACACATTACTTTAACATGGCCTTTTTATAACTTCAATTTAATCTTAATTTAACATAATCCTGATACTCTGTATGTTCAATTCATCATAACAACTATTCATGGTGGCTCTAAAATCGGTACTGACCCCTACTCTCTTTTCTGTTTCTTTTTCCGGTTTCTTTGTGGTGGTGGCCTGCGCCACCTCCACCTTCTCAAAGCTTCATGATGCTCCAACAATGATGGACGGATTAAAAGGAAGAAGTCTACGTGACCATCATCATCATCAAGCCCTTCCGTGAGAATCCTAAATCCAAAGAGGACTGTTTCATTTATGTTAGGTAGAATGCCCAGAGGGGACTGGGCGGTATCATGGCCTGGAATCCCTACAGATTTTATTTTTTGTTTTTTCTGTCCCCCCTGGCCATTGAACCTTACTCTTATTCGATGTTAATGTTGATTTATTTTGTTTTATAATTATGCCTTTCATTTTTCTATTCTTTAATATGTAAAGCACTTTGAGCTACTGTTTGTATGAAAATGTGCTATATAAATAAATGTTGTTGTTGTTGTTGTTAACTGGGACTCTGTACTGCTTAAGCTCTTGTATTTGTATGTGTGTTCCACAATTTGTCCTTTTTTGTTTTCAATGTCACAAGTAATAAAGTAAGAACAAGCTGAACGTAGGCTGGATTGACCAAGATAAACGAGGTCAAGGAGCACTCATGTGGAAACTGACAAGGGAAGGTGACAGGCAATGAATCCTCTCCTATGCCATCACCTTATGTGAATGACATCTTTCCATTTTGAAATTTTTTTGTTTTATTGTATGCCTCCTGCAAACACTAAGCTTGTGGGTTTGAAAAAGAAAAACATAATAAAGTGATCTTCAAAAATCCAATTAGTGAGAAAAATGATAATTGTACACATGCCATCTGCCGTTCCACTCCCTTGGGATAACATGCTAAAATGCCTGTGAGTAGTGCAAATTCTTCTTGCATCTTAACATTCAGCATTCTGTTAAGTGTCCAAAGTATGTATAAATAAAACAGTAGTGTTGTTCAGTTAGGAGATGATGAAAATGTTACCTTTATATGTGTAAATCTTAAGAAAGTGTAACATCATTTTTGGGGAAAAAGAGTAGCTTTAATGATTCTTCTAATGACTAAAAAATGAAAATGCTGAACTGTCAATTAACGTATGGCTCTGCTTATAAATGACCAGCCTTTTAAAGACATAAGCGCAATGCCCTGTTCACAGTCACATTATTTAGTGCTGTTGATTAAGACATTGATAATCATGCAGAAGATGTTTTTTTTTAATGCTCGTCATAATTCTTCATTACCCTTCAGTTTTAAATGAAAGTGAAATGCACCTTTCAAAAAAAAGTTAAATTTAGGTCAGTGCTGAAAAATGCATTTTCAGATTAAATATTTTATATTGTGCATTTAATTATTTTTAGCTTTGTGGTCAAATTCAAGAATGACATCATTAATCATCAGGCACCGCCGCGTGTGGCAGCCATTCCAGCAGCTCAGGACAGCAACAGCATGATTTTATCTTTCTACCTTTTTTATCTATTTTTCTCTATTTCACTAAACACTCCTATCATTTTCTTTTATGTGGACTCGTTCCCTGGACACTTTTTACTACTTGGACATGGATTGTTATACACCAAGATTCGTCTATTCAAGTAGTCGACTTCAAGCGCTGAGAACAAATGCCCGCGTCGGTGTGGTTCCCTATTTACCTGACGAGGTGAGAATGAGGTATCGGGGCAGCAGGGCCGGCGCTAAGATAAAAGCCAAGCGTCTAGCGAGGAAGTGGCGCTTCAAACCTCCGGTGCCTTCTGTGATCCTGGGAAATGTGAACTCACTACCAAATAAGATCGACGAACTGGCTGCGCTGGTGAAAAATGACAGGACCAACAGAGAATGCAGTTTTCTGTGTTTTAGTGGCTAACAACTAACATCCCATAAGCCAACGTGGAGCTACCAAGTTTTAGCACAGTTGGAGCAGACAGAGACGCAAGTACCTGCGGGAAGCAGAAAGGAGGGGGTGTCGTTCTTTATGTCAATACAAGGTGGTGCAACTCTGGACATGTAAACGTTAAAATCTCCACTTGCTGCAGGGACATCGAACTGTTGGCCGTAAGATTGCGTCCCTATTACTTTCCCAGAGAGTTTGGACACGTTATTGTTGTTATTGCTTACATCCCTCCTCGGGCGAATGTGGAACTAGCGGGTGACATCATCTATTCCGCGGTTGCTAAGTTACAACAACAACAACAACAACATTAATTTATATAGCACATTTTCATACAAACAGTAGCTCAAAGTGCTTTACAAGCACAGCACCCTGAGGCACATGTGCTAATCTCTGGAGACTTTAACCATGTGACGCTGGACAAAACACTACCTGCCTTCTCCCAGTATGTGGATTGTAACACCTGGGGAAATAGGACTATCGATCTACTATATGAAAATGTTAAAGATGCAAACAGCACCAACCCGCTGCCTGCTCTTGGGAAAGCAGATCATAACTTGGTCCTGCTTCAGCCTCACTACAAACCAAGAGTGAGGGCGCTACCTACAACCACACACTCATTCAGGAAGTGGTCCCCTGAGGCAGAGCAGGAACTACAGACTGGGATATCCTGCAAGGTTCACATAGTGCGAACATTGAGGAGGTTGTTGACTGCACTACTGACTACATCAACTTCTGTATGGACATTGTAATTCCAGTAAGAACAGTATGCTGCTATGCTAACAACAAGCCATGAATTACAAGTGACATCAAGGGCCTTTTGAACCAGAAGAAAAGGCCTTTTAAAGGCGGTGATTAGCATGAGCTCAAATGTGTGCAGAAGGAACTCCGAGTCCAGCTCAGGGCAGCGAAGGAGCAATACAGGAGAAAGCTGGAGCAGAAGTTGCAGAATAATAGCATGAAGGAAGTGTGGGATGGGATGAAGATCATCACTGGCTGCAGCTCGAATCGGGGTGTCACCATCGAGAGAGACGTGGAGAGAACAAACCAAATGAACAACTTCTTCAACAGGTTTGACCACCCTAACCCACTCTCACCTCGGAGTACTGCGCCCTCCACCCATTCTTCTGCTGATACTAGCATACGAGAGAGTTTCCCCCAACCCACAATTACAGCAGCCCAGGTAAGCAGAGAGCTGAGGAGACTTCGTGCCAGCAAAGCAGTGGGTCCAGATGGAGTATCGCCATGACTGCTCAAGGCCTGTGCGTTAGAGCTGGGGAGTCCTCTACAGCGCATCTTCAACCTGAGTCTGGAACAGGGAAGAGTCCCGAGGCTTTGGAAAATATCTTGCATCACCCCAGTCCCAAAGGTATCATGTCCTAGTGAGCTGAACGACTTCCGGCCTGTCGCTCTGACGTCACATGTGATGAAGACCATGGAGCGGCTGCTGCTTTACCACCTGAGGCCACAGGTCCACCACGCCCTCGACCCTCTGCAGTTCGCATACCAGTAGAAGGTGGGAGTGGAGGATGCCATCATCTATATGCTGCACCGATCCCTCTCCCACTTGGACAGAGGCAGTGGTGTAGTAAGAATTATGTTTCTGGACTTCTCTAGTGCCTTCAACACCATCCAACCTCTGCTCCTTAGGGACAAGCTGACAGAGATGGGAGTAGATTTATACCTGGTGGCATGGATCATGGACTGTCTTACAGACACACCTCAGTATGTGCGTCTCGGGAACTGGATGTCTGACATTATGGTCAGCAACACCGGAGCGCTGCAGGGGATTGTACTTTCTCCGGTCCTGTTCAGCCTGTATACATCGGACTTCCAATACAACTCGGAGTCCTGCCACATGCAAAAGTTTGCAGACACTGCTATCATGGGCTGCATTAGGAGTGGCCAGGAGGAGGAGTATAGGAAACTAATCAAGGACTTTGTTAAATGGTGCGACTCAAACCACCTACAATTAAACACCAGCAAAACGGATTTTAGGAGGCCCAGGCCCCTCACAGGCCCCGTGATCATCAGAGGTAACTGTGTGCAGAGAGTGCAGACCTATAAATACCTGGGAGTGCAGCTGTATGATAAATTGGACTGGACTGCCAATACTGATGCTGCAGATGTTCTATCAGACGGTTGTGGCGAGCGCCCTCTTCTACACGGTGGTGTGCTGGGGAGGCAGCATAAAGAAGAGAGATGCCTCATGACTGGACAAACTGGTGAGGAAGGCAGGCTCTATTGTAGACATGGAGCTGGACAGTTTGACATCTGTGGCAGAGCGATGGGCACTGAGCAGGCTACTGTCAATCATGGAGAATCCACTGCATCCACTGAACAGGATCATCTCCAGACAGAGGAGCAGCTTCAGCGACAGACTGCTGTCACTGTCCTGCTCCACTGAAAGACTGAGGAGATCATTCCTCCCCCACTCTATGCGACTCTTCAATTCCACCCGGGGGGTTAAATATTAATATTATACAAAGTTGTCTGTCTGTTATACCTTCATTGTTATCACTTTTAATTTAATATTGTTCTTTATCAGTATGCTGCTGCTGGTGCAGGGCCATAGAAGGTCCTTAACCCATCAGCAGGACTAGTATCTGCTCCTTTGGGCAAGGAGGAACTGGATGAACACTGCCAGAGCCTACAAAATGACCTCCAGCAGGCCACTGGTGTGAATGTCTCTGACCAAACAATCAGAAACAGACTTCTGGAGGGTGGCCTGGGGGCCCGATGTCCTCTAGTAGTATATATACTTCAAGGCAGAATACTTAAAATACACAATACACTATAAATAATAAAATAAACACAATAAGTATAAAAGACAGCACAATAAAATATCATCAAGTCCAGACTTTTCCTGAGGTAGTACGCCTGCAGAGACCAGTGATCTGTGAGTGTGGGTCTGCAGGGGAGGATTATGAGGGAAAGTGTGTGTGAATGTCTAGAGGGGGGCAGGTTAGGGGTAGATGTAGTTGTATGTGTGTGTATCAGCAGGGCAGATGGACTTCACAGCTCTGGGGATAAAGCTGTTTTTCAGTCTGCTGGTGCATGTTTTTATGTTTCTTTACCACTTTCCCGAAGGCAGTGGTACAAACAGTCCATTTCCCGGATGGATGAGATCCGCAGCTATACATTTGGCCCTCTTCTGCACCCTTCCAGCATATACAGAGTCCAGGTCTAGGAGAGGACTTCCTATGATCCCCTGTACTGTTCTCACCACCCGTGCCAAGTTCTTCCTGTCCTGTGCTGTGCATTTGCTGTACTACACTGTCATACTGTGACAAAGAATGGTTTCTGTAGAGGATCTGTACAAGTTTGTGAGCAGCCAAAAGAAGAATCCAGCATGTCTCATCTTCCTGAGGAAGAAGTGTCTTTGTTGGGCCTTCTTTACCTGGTGAGATGTGTTCAAAGACCAGGTCAAATCCGATGTAATGTGGATACCCAAGAACTTGATATTATCCACACACATTACAGCCTCCTCATGTATGAATATAGGAGCATGTTCTGTTCTTCTGGACTTCCTATAGTCCACAATTACCTCTTTGGTCTGGCTGGTGTTCAAGAGGAGAGGAGTGTTGTATCTCCTCTTTGTAGTGAGTCTCATCATTGTCTGATATGAGACCCACAACGGTCGTATCATCCGCAAACTTCACAACCATATTTGTGGCATGGATGACAGAGCAATCATGCGTAAATAACGTGAAGAGTGCTGGGCTGGGCTGGGCTGTTTGAGGCACTTTGGCACAGGTATTAGCACTGCTGCCTCACATATCATATTTTTGGCTACAATAATTATACATTAATTTCATACACGTAAAGAGGCAAACAAACAAGCAATATAACATGAAACATATCAAAGTAGTATCAGCAAAAAGTCTCGACAGATGTTATAACTATGCACTACTTTCCAGACTGCAATGCCTTAAAAATACAGTATATTGTTACTCCAACATTTTTGAATCTGAAGCAGATTAATTAAGGATTTTTTCGCAGTGGTATAAAAATCTTTATGTTTTATACAGATCTTATAGCAATTTATATAAATTTAAACCTGGAAATCATCAGATTAAGAGTATTAATGTCCTTGGAAATTTCATGCCTAAACTTAAATCAAATACAGTATACAAGGAAGATGTACAAAATAATGGAAACATAAGGGGTTTAATTTTGAAGTTTTCTAGCAAAGTGAAACCAGATGCATTATATCATTTGTGGCCAGCTTTGTTCTTGTTGTTATGGCGGAGACGTTATTTAGTTTAATTGGAATCATGATGTACAGCAATGCCATATCAAATGAGATCATGACGTCATCCTCAGCGATTTATTTTAGCATGTACAATATTATACAATAGAACCATTAAAGGAATAACTCACCCAAAAATTATATGTTGGACTACCTTTTAGACTGACAACAGGTTTGAATTTTAGAGGGGTTTTATGGATTTTGGGGAGGCCACAGAATTCAGGGCAGCTCACGTTATTTTATTTCACTCTGTAATAATCCTGTGAATTTAGGTGGTTGTTATTCCGGAGCTCTTACAGGTGGTTTCAATTGGGTTGCTGGTTAGTTGTTCATAAGTGGTGGTGTCAGAGAGCATTTCTTCTGTTGTTGTGACATATTGTTCTTTGTCTAATACACCTGTTGTGCCTCCTTTGTCAGCTGGTGTGATAACAATACTGTTATCATTTTAGAGCGATCTTAAAGCCTTCTGTTCTTTTAAAGAAATGTGTAACATCGGCTGCGGTGGGCTGTCGCCATGCCCGGGGTTTGTTTCCTGCCTTGCACCCTGTGTTGGCTCCAGCAGACCCCCGTGACCCTGTAGTTGGGATGTAGTGGGTTGGATAATGGATGGATGGATGTAACATTGGACGATGAACAAGATATAAGGTGTGTCGTGTCCATCCAGTTACATACAAGACAACCATACATAAAAACGTTTTTCCCTTCCCTGTTTTTTTCATCTCATTTGCAACCTTGAAGCTGTGCTGATGACAGAACTACACTTCCCACCAGGCAGCAAGAATGTGCTGTGGCTGATGGGAGGCTGCATGATTGGCAGGGCTGAACTCAACTACTTTGTACAACATTTTTGTTGCCTTTCTGGATTACATGTTTTCTCAAGCAATATGTGTCCTTTTCTCTCGGTGGATTGTATTTGGTCATATTGCATTTCCAGAAAACACTGTTCCCCCCTTTTTTCACCTAGAACCTTCTCTGAGAAATCAATGGGTTTAAAAACTATTGTCAAGCAAGGACAGTGCCAGCACAGTGCTTGTGAGTAAATAGGAATGTCATTGTACTGTGCTTATTAGATAAACTGATGGTGTTACATGTTTAATCAATGCAATGCTTCACATTTTTAAAAAGTCAAGATTATTATACACCTACGCACAAGCTCATAATACCGATCAACACTCAGTGTTATGTGCTTTTTAAAGCTATTTGCATGCATTATAAGGCAAGTACTGAGGAAATGAGGGAAAAAACACAAAATATGCAATCTAGCTAAGCCATAATGAAACATAATAAAGTACAATTTTTCTATAATGCATGCGAAGTCACTTTTGTTCAGAAAATGATAGAAATGGAACAAATGATGATGCCATGTTTGAGTGAGTAAAAGTAATTAGTAACTTTTATTGCTTCTTTTTGGTAGACATTTATTCAAATCCATTTAATGAAGAAGGAGATTTGTTTTTAAAGTTTTAAAGGCATTGTGATTTGTAGCTATTAAAAATCAACTTTGCTATTAACCACTGTTTAATGATCTTAATAACATTACCGAAAACCACTATGTGTGCTGAATTGCAGCAGTCCCTGTGAGACACCCCCTGAGATACCCCACGGAGCCCCCTACTATAAACGCTTTCCATGATCCATGCTTACAAGAAAATTCTGGATATTTGCAGACGACCTAAGCAAAATTTTTCAGTAATGGATCAATCTCATGATCTTGAGGCCCACAAAAATCCACGCATAGTGAACATTTAATTAAGTCATGAAATAGTCAGAGAAAACTAAAAATTATATATTGCATTTAATAGTCTGAAAGGGGAATGTGTGTCAGTGCAGAATAGCACAGATGGTGGTCATTGTGGATTGAGTCGCACTTTTTTAATCTTAATCATATATATAAAGCTACATTTCCCAAATTGACTGGTTGATAATCAAAAAGCGGAGTATTTATAGACAACCTAAGGAGAAACAGTTTTCACCAAAGGACGATTGTCATGGACTTGAGACCCACAAATACTGTATACCATCACCAAAAAGTTGATTTAATTGTGGAAAAATACCAGAAAACTGTAATTCTTTTTCACATTTATTAGCAGGAATAAAATATCTTAAAACCTTAGTGCGGTTTATAGAAAATTGCATTCTTAAAATTGGTAATTTACATGTACTAGAAAAGAATTATAAGCAAATTAGAAAGTAATCATTGTTTTATACTAAGCATTAAGATGTAAGAGTTAGGACTAAAAAGACTTATGCCTACATATTCTTTATGATTTTGTATGAGCTAGAAAACACCATCAATAGCTCATAAGCCAAAGGTCCGACATGCTAGAGAGCCGAAGAATGCTTGCTTAGAGAAGGGAATGTGATTTCTTTGATTAAAAATCATTGTAGCAAGCCCTGAGATAGTAGGAGAAGAGAATAGCCCTTATCAAACAGATAAGATGGACAGAGCAGGGTTTGACACCCCGTTAGCTAAGAATTATTAGTGGAATTAATTAGAGGCAGGACAAGAGCAATGGAATGCTAGAAGTCAGATGAGGAAGAATAATGGCTTAAATGATAAGAATTGTAATAAAAATAAAAGGTGCCCATTGCTGGGGTCTCATTGTTCCATCTGAGTTGAGTCTGTATGCGCATCATACAATAAAGCCTGATTCTGCTGCCTGTCCTGAGTCTCAGTGTGCCTACATTGAGGCTGTGGGTGCCCCTGCCATGTCTGCCTGCTTCAACATGTTCTGAAGTGGTTGTAGAATATTCCAGATGATAACACATCCAAATATACGTCAACAGCATTGTGGGCCAAGTTCCCCCATATCCTTTTTCTAATCTTACATCCTGCCTTGATCGGTATTAATTCACATATCTGACTTGCTCCTGCAGAATTTTAGCTGGGAATTTTAAATTATCAGCCTAGTTCATATGTACGGATTAGTATTCTGAACATTTCTCAGTTCCTGTATGTACTATGGTGATAACTATGTTATCCATTCCACAGCAAAAATGAAATGCTTGCAGAATGCCAACCTTAATTACTTCTACTACAATTATATTATCATAAAATTATTCTTTAACATAGAAAAAATGTATTGTCCCACATGTATCTAAAATCATAAAATATTTGTAACCATTCAGTCTTCTGATAAAAAGCATCCATTTCTTTAGACAAATTAACATTTCTGAGTGATTCCAAAAGTGTGGTAGTCTAATGTGATTAAAACAGCAGTTTTGGCCTGATTGCTAAGTGTCCTGGAGGATCAGTGGCAACTTTCTATATACAGTGGAACCTCGGTTTGCGAGCATAATTCGTTCCATAAACGTGCTTGTAATTCAAAGCACTTGTATATCAAAGCGAATTTCCCCATAAGAAATAATGGAAACTCAGATGATTCGTTTCACAACCCACAAATATTTACATAAAAATGATTAATACAAATCTTCACTCTAACTAACAAAATCACTGCTATGTGTTGGCTCACTGGAATCTTTTTCTTTTTTTGCGACTTTAACAAGGAAACGTCTCCAATGACAGTTGCTTTTGCCTGAAGAGTCACTACACTTGGACACAAAATAAAAAAATGGTTTACACACTGAAAGGTTTCTAAACTCGTTTGGGATTCCCCCCCAATAGGACAACATGCGGAAGAGCGTCCTGAAGCAAGCAAACGCAGGCTCCCAGCGCTGCGGCAGTCCGCCGTAAAAGATAATCAGAAAAGATCGCCATCAAGCTACTGTATATGCACCTGCCATCAATGGGTGATTCAAGGAACATTATAAATGCAAGAGCACAGTATTATTTAGCCACTAACCTGGTCACGACCTGGTCACAGCCTGATTGCTGTGTCTGTTTATAGGATAGTGGCAGATCCCGCTACAATAAATAACCGTGCTCTTCCTGTTTCATGCTAAATAAAGCTAGTTTTGCTGAAGTACTGAGACTCAACCTCGTGTTTTGGGGTGGAAGACAGGGACTCGCACATGGCCACCATGCCATATAGTAAACAGTATAAGCTCATACAGATGTTGACTATATAAATGTGAGGCATGCCGACTGAGAACGAGCATGGGAGGCGATTACCCACAATCCCCACGGGATGCTCGGCGGACAAACCGTACACGTACTACTCATATTGCAAGACCTCGCTCGTTTATCAAGTTAAAGTTTATTAAAAATTTTAGCTCATCTTGCAAAACACTTACAGACCAGGGGCCTCATGTATAACACCGTGCGTAGAACTCGCACTATAACATGGCGTAAGCACAAAAGCCGAAATGTGCTTACGCACAGAAAAATCCAGATGCAGGAATCTGTGCGTACTCCAACTTCCACGTTCTTCCGTTACATAAATCCCGATCAGCGTGAAAACTAACGCCGTGCACGCAGATTTTGTAACGCCCCAAATCCTCCCAGAATTACGCCTATTTGAATATGCAAATCAATATAAATCGCTCTTAAGCGCAGCCTTCTGTGAAAAGACAATGGGAAAAGCACGGGGAAAATATAAGAATTTCAGCGAATACCAAGTGGAGGCAAAGGAAAAACATACTATTTGTTCAAATAAACCGTGGTATAATCAACAAAATGAAGTTGATCGAGTGACATAGCGTGTTGGAGAAACTTGAAAGCTCACATTCACAGAATCGCACAGTGCCGGAAATAAAAAAGAAGTCACATATCAAAGTTGCCGTGAAAAGAAGAGTTGTAAGCCCACTGTCTGAGTGTCATATGAAAGTTCATTAGGGTACAGAGAAAAAAGGCACACGGTGGGGAAAAAGCACGAAATGTCAACTTCAATCTCGACATTTCCACTTTAATCACGTAGTTTATTTTGTCATTTAGTAGAACATTATAAACTTCATCTTAAAATCGTTTAATTAACCAGTTTCTCAAATCACATCGTAATTAAAGTAGCACGTTAAATGCTTTGTTTTGTATTTGATCTTCTACTCATATGTGATCTATGTGTGTGAATCACTACTTGCTTCTTAAACTGGCTCTCTTCCTCCAACTGGACACAGAGTCCATTACATTTGTGATATTACAGCTCTCTGAATAACTAAAATACTGAGATGTACTGTATACGTGATGTCATTTTCATGATGATAGGAGCTAAAGCACATTATTAAACATGTGTTTCATGAGCCTCGTGCTCATGACAAGCATTTATCTTTTGTCCAAATTTGTCGCTGCGTTTTTAGCTGTGTTGTTATTTTCTCTTTCTGTTTTATATTCAATATATATTGCGTAGCGCCACTGCAGTCCTTGCTTTTCTTTCCCCAAGTAACCGATCGCCACACAATCAGCTCTGTAATAGACGTTAAGCCATCTGTAAGCTTAGCGCCGATTCTTCAAAACGTTTAAAGAACATTGAAATATCTTCGTAGTACATGTTTAATTATTCTATCCTTCACGACACTCCCAGTGAAGAATATAGATTATTTAAATGAAGTTAAAGTTTTATGTGTATAATTTAACAAACATATTTTGCTGCATTTCACCTTAAAAATGATATCGTCATCATATGTAAATCCGCGCTTTATAAAGTGGCCCAGGTTGTGAGATATTATAACTGTAGTGCAAGTTTACAGTGGGGTGATTGTACTTATAAGTACAAACAGTTCTACAAGGAGCAATTGATTGAGTGCATTTAAAGTTCTTGGGATTAAACTGTTTCTGAACCGCGAGGTCTGTACAGGAAAGGCTTTAAAACGTTTTGCAGTGGCTGAGACAGCGTGTCCTTAAAGCTGTATACCGATAATTCTCTTTCCGATCAGCTGCTGTGATTCACACTCAGATACAGTGATATAAATACTCCGAGTCGTGCAGTGAGAGTAATATGGAAAAAGATGATCCGCTGTGGCAACTCCTAACGGGAGGAGCTGAAAGAAGAAGAAGAAGAAGAAGAAGAAGAAGAAGTGAGAGTAACAACGCTAAAGCAGTTATGGTATTTGGAATACTATGGCTGTTCCCTGGACCATTATATTGTTACGAGTTAATTACAATCAGATGCATTACACTAATAAACAATATGCGGTTAGTTTCAGTGTATTTATAAAGCCACATCATGAAAATAATGAGTAATCGCACAGGAACAGTAGCATTGCTTTGACGCTGGGTGCCGCCAGTTTGCAAAACCGAGCGGAGAACTTGCGTACGACAAGACATGAGGTACCGTGGAAAAGTGCGTGGCTTTACGCCAAGTGTAGGTTTTATACATCGCGATTTGAACGTGGAAAAGTTCTTACGCAACATTTCTGTGCCTACGCACCGTTTATACATGAGGCCCCAGGTTACTCGTAATCCAAGTTTTCACTGTACTGAATTTTTTTGTGGAGAAAAACAGTAATGTGCACATAGATTGATAGATAGTGTGAACACAGTGAATATGGCCCCAAGTAGACATGGCCGTTCCTCCGAAACCCCCTCTTAAACAGTGACACAATGGGAAACAAACACAGCTTTTCATCTCCTTTTTGCTGGATCACGTGTTCTGTATCTCGTGCGGGGCTTTGAACATTTACATGACAGCACCGCGACTGTCCTTGTGTCTCACTGTCTTATCCCTTTTCCACCAAACATCCTCTGCTCCAGTCGGCGCTCCTGAGCCACTGTGTCCCTTTGAGGAAGAAGATTTTGTGTTCTTTTGAAAGAGAGGCGGAGCTATGGCGTCTGGTTTGACAGTATGCCTGGATCGCTTCTGAAAGAGGCTTGTGTTTGTTCTGCCTGTATACAAATAAAGCTTCTGTCTCTTGAAAACCCTGAATGAACCTGTCCAACTTTGTGACTCAAGCGTGACAATAGATAGATAGATAGATAGATAGATAGATAGATAGATAGATAGATAGATAGATAGATAGATAGATAGATAGATAGATAGATAGATAGATAGATAGATAGATAGATAGATAGATAGGTAAATGCAGAAGTTTGAACAAGGCTTTAGGAAGCACTATTCATTGTTTTCCACCCAAACAAAATATTTTAACCCCCAAAAAACTCTTTAGTGAGTTTTGCTATTTTGCAAAATCCCCTGTGAAATGAATTTTAGTGTCAGCTTTGTGAAACTATGCCAGTCAAATGTGTCCGTTATGCTTATCACTAGACAGGAGGATGCTTTTCACATCTGCACTCTTGTTGGGAGAGATGGAAAAAAGTGGGATACAAAAGAGGCTGATATTAGATGAAATCCTGCATCTTTTGCCAGAAAATCTGAAATATGAAAGAAAATTGTTTCACGTGGATAGAAATCCAAAACCCACTGCCAGAGCAACACTCTAGTAATGAGTCCAGGTCCTAATTACTTTAAAAATCAGACACCACCCAACATTTCTTAATTTTGCTATTCTCAAAACAATTTCACTTGATACATTCTGCTAAGAGGATTGAAAACAGATGTTTATCAGGTTAGATTACAGGCTGTTGTAACTTTATTAGGTGTTCCAGCAAAGCACCTAAAACAAGTTCAAGTTCAGGTTTATCATCATGTGTACAGCTGTGTTATAGTCCTCAAAACTTACTTCCAGTGAGGCCACTTCTTCTATTTGCAATCTCACACTTTGCTTCAAATATAGAACAGACTTTGGAATAGGTGAGAGAAAAAGTGATACTCTTCAAATGTGCCACTTCAAACCAGTGAATGCTCTTTGCTCAGATAGTCAGCCCTTTGTAAAATTCATTACATCCTCAGACTTGGAGGACAATTCATGGATTCTCAGTAGTGTGTTTAGCACAGGCTACTCCTTGAAAGATAGAAACCTGGTGGAGCGTTAACAACATGAATGTAACAGACACAAGATGAGACAAAGTTCAATCGTGCACCTTTAAAAAGGTTTATTTGCCATGAGAACATAGTTTTCCTGATATTTCTGCCATCTTTTCTTAGTAGAGTTAAATCTTTTAGAGACACCAGCCCTTGTGAGAATAGAAGCCATGTGGTTATAGAAAGAAGACACTGCAGCTGTCTCTGCCCAGGTCACTCTCTCTCTGTAACATCAGTTCCTTGTCAGGAGCATTCAGCTTACCAGTGAGGACGCATGCACTTCACTGCTTGACATCTCTAGCTGAATCAAACAATGTGTTTGACCTCTTGGTCGTGGCCACAGTATATAGTGCATTGAAACTCTTACTAGCATGACTCCTTAAGACAGTAAAACAATACCAATAACAGATCAGGCCTAGGACTGTGGCCTCATCAGAATGTACTAGAATTACAATCCAAGTTTACAGTTCCTACTCTGTTACTATATCAAAACAAGGTAATATTATAGTACTTATTGGTATGCACTGTACATTTTACACTGTCACAGTTCTGGGTTCAGATAGCAAACTTTTATTCAGCAGAATACCTTTAACAGTCTTCTTCAGCAGAGCAATATAATTTTCTTGTCATCTTCCCCTTCCCCTATGCTCCTTCCAGATGAGGGATGCCTGCTCCTGTCACTGACTCACTTCGATGAGGCACTCCATTTCCTTTAATCAAGGACCCAGTAGTACTTCTGGTGCCAGGGTATTATCCGGTTCATACAGAAGTCCTAAAAAGTAGGCATTGCCACTCCCTGCAGCCCCCATGGACTGCAACAGGGCTGTGCCACTGGACTACAGTTCCCAGTATACCCTGCAGGTGTCAGAAAAGGTATCAAAGTCCAGGAATGCTGCAATCTAGTGGATCAGGAGAGCAGGCAGCCTTGATACTGAGTCTTCTTCGCTGTCTCCATTGTATTGGTCTTCCGGTTGGTTAAGAGAGTCCAACTCCAGCAAGCCCACACAAGCTGGTCCATTACACAAAAATAAAAACTCACAAACTCAATTCTGACTCCATTTAACTGTCTACAATGCCACATAGATCTCTACAATGCCACATTTTTTATGACTATATGATATATTATATTATGTTACACATATACTTCGCTAAATGTCAAAATGTAGAAGAGGTGGGATTATCTGAGAACAAACAAGTGCCAAATACTCTTTACATTGGCTTTTAATCTCTTGGAACCCAAGGTACCTGAGATGAGTGTAGACTTCCATTTCGAGTAACCTTTGCATATAAAGCACAGTTCATATTTAAGAGTTATAGCACGCTACTTACAGTTAATAATTACAGTGCAGTTTAAGTCGTTTTTCAAGAGATACAGTGGATTCAGAAAATGTTCAGACCAATCTACTTTCTGCACACCTAATTGTGTTGCAGATTTCATTTCAAATGGATAAATTTGCCATTTTTGCTAATTCACTCATAATGAGAAATTGAAAACATGTTTTTAGTAAGTTTTGCAAATTTATTAAAAATGAAAAACCTTTAATTTAAATCAGACCCTTAATTTAGTACTTTGTAGAAGCCCCATTGGCAAAAATTCCATCTTTCAGTCTTCTTGGGTCTCTATATGCTTGGCACAAGTGGATTTGGGCAGTTCATCTCATTCTTCCTGGCAGATCCTCACAAACTCTGTTAGACTGGAGTGTCTGTAAACTGCCATCTTCTGGTCTCTCCACTGATGTTGAACTTTGGCTGGACCACTCAAGGACAGTCAAAGACTTGTCTTGAAGCCACTTCAACATTGTCTTGTCTGTATGCTTTGGAACGCTGTGATGATGAAAAGTAAACCGCTGCCCCAGTCTGTGGTGGCGTGCTCTCTGGAGCTGATTTTCTTCAAGGAACTCTCTGCATTTGGCTGCATTCATCCTTTCCTCAATTCTGACCAGTCTCCCTGTTCCTGCCACTGAGAAGTACCCCCATAGAATGATGTTGCGATCAACATGTTTCACCACTGGGATGATATCAGGCAAGTGATGAGCAGTGCCTGGTCTTCACAAGACACAGTGCTTGGAGTTCTGCTCATACAGGCCCATTTCTGTCTCATCAGACCAGAGAGTCTTTAAATTCCATGTCATATCTCTTTTACTCAAGACTGACTTCCATCTAGCCACTCTATCATAAGTGCTTCTGAAATGGCTGTCCTTCTGACAAATTCTCCAACCTCAGCAGAGGACTTCTGAAACTTGGTTAGAGTGACCATAGTGATCTTGGTCTCCTCCCTGACCAAAACCATTCTTGCCCAGTTGCTCACTTTGGCCAGATGACCACCTCTAGGAATAGTCCTGGTAGTCTCCAAACAATTATTGAAGACACTATGCTTTTGGGAACACTAAAATCTTAAAAAAATGAATTTATTCCCTTTGCCTTGAACTTTGTCTCGCCACAATTTAGGGAATCTAAAGGGAGTACCTTAGAGTTCATGGCTTGGTTATTGTCCTGACTTGCAGTCTGAATTGTGGTACCCCAAACACTCAGGTGTACCTTTCTGAACAATGTCTTAGCCATAGCTATACTCCAAACAAGCACTAGACACATATCAATGATAGTTAAATCAAACAGGATGCACCTGACTACAGTATGGAGTGCTACAGTAAAGGGTCTGATTGCTTATGTGAATAAGAGATTTCAGTTTTTGGTTTGTAGTAAATTTGCAAACCTTTCAGGAAACAAATTATTGAGAGTGGTCTTCCAATGGATATCTGAGAAGTAAACTGAAAGACAATGATTATATTTTCATATTATGTACATTAAAAACAATCAACAAAAAATCAAATCAATAATATATTGAACAATTATTATAAAAGTAAAGTTGAATAAATCAGAGTCTGCAGTTCCATGAATAAAAGGTAAAGTACCAATTCCGATTAACAGAAATATCCCAAAATTTGCTAGAAATCTACATTTGGTACCTAATACTTGAATGCAAACTTTGGTTGACCTTGGAGAAAGCGTACTCAAGTTATCATGTTTACATACACACTTACAGACAGACACACTGACATAATTCAATCCATCCATCCATTTTCCAGCCCACTGAATCCGAACACAGGGGTCTGCTGAAGCCAATCCCAACCAACACAGGGCAGGAACCAATCCTGGGCAGGGTGCCAACCCACCACATGACACACACAAACACACCCACACACCAAGCACACACTAGGGCCAATTTAGAATCGCCAATCCACCTAACCTGCACGTCTTTAGACTGTGGGAGGAAACCCACACAGACACGGGGAGAACATGCAAACTCCACTCAGGGAGGACCTGGGAAGCGAACCTGGATCTCCTAACTGCAAGGCAGCAGCGCTACCACTGTGCCACCGTGCTGCCCAACATAATTCCAAAAATTGTATTTTCAGACTCGGGGAGGTCTAAAACATCGAGAATCATCAAAATCTCGAAAAAGAATTTTTGGAGGATTCCAATAATTTCCCTATACATCGTATATGAGAAAATCAGGGAGGCCTAAAACGTTGAGATTCATCAAAATCTCGGCATTGAATCTTTGGACAATTACAATACTTTCCCTATACTTTGTATACGAAAAACTAAAAAAGGATCAAAAACTTTGCAATAAGTGAAGGGGTCTAAATACATTATGTTGTCCAATGTACATAACAATTATGGAGACCTTAGGTGACGTCCACTGGTTCTGAACATAATTTGCCCTGATTTTTGAAACAAAAATTACACCTTTTGCTAAAAAGTATATAGTACTAGAGTGTTGTACCGTGTTAGCCATTATGGATGTAGTGAGAAGTTAAGCAAAATGACACCTTTTATTGGCTAACTAAAAAGATTACAATAAAGTATGCCAGCTTTTGAGGCAACTCAGGCCCCTTCTTCAGGCAAGATGGACTTGAAGACCCGGTAGAGATTATAATATTGTAATCTTTCTAGTTTGCCAATAAAAGGTGTCATTTTGCTTAACTTCTCACTAAAAAATATATAACGTATTAAGATTATTTTGTTTTCATTAATCATAACTGGTTTCATATTCAAGATGTTGATTGTTGTCTTTTTCTTTTTTGTAAAATCATTCTTATCTATTACTAAATGCTTGAATTCAGTGCCCGCCAAAAATCTCAAGTTTTTAATACTAAAACAGAAAAAAATCTAAAAATAAAAAAGTCATGTAGGCAAAGACACTTTTTAATTTGACATATGCTGGTAAAAAATTCTGGTGTCACATACTCCCATTTTTACCACAGCCACATATTCCAATAATAACATTACATAGTTTAACACCATTTTCTGAGAGTCAAAAATGATCAGCATTGGAAACATGAGAGCCAATTTATTACAATTAGGGGAAAACTGCTGTGACGTTAACATGAAACATTTTGAGATCCCAGGGTTGTTACTTACTTTTTTCTGTTTAAATACTGCACATAATTATTTCTGAGTGTGGAGCTGGAAGATCAGTGAGCACATCTTTATGAGTAGGCATGTGGTCATCTGGAATTGGAAGAGGTGGGCAGAGGACAAGCTTTTTCAGTTAAGGTTGCTCCAATGTTAGTTTCACCTGATGTCATCTACTCCTTTGATGACACTGGCAAGATATTGTCCTCCCCTTTGACTAACTGGTTATTTAATTATTAGTATCTTCCTTGGTATAGTTTGGCATTGGTGTATTGTGCCAATTACTTGCTTTCATGTTTCTGACCACAACTTAGATGCTTTCTTTTTCTTTTCAAGATTGAAGTCTTCATTATGTACTAGCTAGGTTATACAGATTTCAAGTATTACCACACAAATCTGTCCGTAACCTGTAATGTCACACAACATAATACATCAGTTTCACAGATCAGCTTGTCATAACTAAATTATGTGAGTTAGACATTTCTATCATTTATAATATACTGTCTGTTTCTCATTTCAAGGCCAAGTCAATATCAATGCAGAAAACCGCAGACATATCATCCTATTATTGATCTTCTGATGCTAAAACTTAAAATGTCTTAGAGATTCAGTCTCACCTAGTCAACATGTACCTGGACCACCTTCCTTCATATGCCATAGAGAAGACACATAGGCTGTAGTATTCTGTAGTGGCAAAACGTCTTTCAAAAATGGCCCAATGTGAGGCTTGCCTTCAATATAAACAACAGAAGACAATGTTGCCACTATAAACCAAATTATAATGGACAATAAGATAAGATACTACAGGGGTTTGTTATGAGGAAATTGAATCAATGTTTCATGAGTGAATAAACATGAGTAAGGTTTGTTGACTGCTGAATTGAACCATCACTGCGCCCAGTGTTTACGGAAAAATCTGAAGCTAAGGAATTGGGACCAAGAGAAATTTGAAAAGCATTTCATAACTTGGGATGAAACCTGGATACATCAATATGACCCAGAATCAATGGAAAATGGTTATTTTCCAACACCAAAGAAATATCACTTCTAAGTCTATGCTGGCAAGATTCATGTGCACAATTTTTCACGATGTTACTACTCATGCTTTTATCTATTCTCGCCTTGATTACTGCAACTCGCTGTATTCTGGGATTAGCAAATCCCTGATACGCAGGTTACAGTTGGTCCAGAATGCTGCCGCTCGCTTTCTGGTTGGGACAAGAAAGTCTGATTCTGTTTGTCCAATATTAGCTTCTTTACACTGGCTGCCTGTCAGTTTTCAAATTGATTATAAAATCTTGTTGCTAGTTTTTAAATTTTACATGGGCATGCTCCTGCCTCTTTATCTGAATTGTATGTTTTACAACAGCTTAGATCTTCTGGTCAGTTGTCTCTTGTTGTCCCTCGTACCAAATGTAAAACTAAGGGGGACAGGACTTTTGCAGCTGCTGCTCTTCACCTGTGGAACTCTTTACCTCATCACATAAAGGAGTCGTCTACAATTGAACTGTTCAAAACAAAATTATAGACTCATTTCTATCCACTTGCATTCTGTGACCTTCAGTAATACTGATGGTTTCCTCATTGTGATTGTTACATTACTTCTATTTATTATTTATTTTATTTATGTTCATTTATTTTATTTCTATGTTTGATAATGGTAGGGCGGCACGGTGGCAAAGTGGTAGCGCTGCTGCCTCGCAGTTAGGAGACCCGGTTCGCTTCCGGGTCCTCCCTGCGTGGAGTTTGCATGTTCTCCCCGTGTCTGCATGGGTTTCCTCCCACAATCCAAAGACATGCAGGTTAGGTGGATTGGCGATTCTGAATTGGCCCTAGTGTGTGCTTGGTGTGTTTGTGTGTGCCCTGTGGTGGGTTGGCACCCTGCCTGGGATTGGTTCCTGCCTTGTGCCCTGTGTTGGCTGGGATTGGCTCCAGCAGACCCCCGTGACCCTGTATTCAGATTCAGTGGGTTAGAGAATGGATGGATGGATGTTAATGGTATGTTTTTCTTTTATTCTATTATTGTAAAGCACTTTGGCCACAGCATTCCTATGTTATTTTAAATGTGCTATATAAATAATATTGACATTGACGGTGTTGAGATTGTAGTCCATAGTGATTACAGGTTAGGTTTGATTAGATTAGAAACACTTTTTTAATCTCACGGCGAAATACAGATGCATACAGCAGCAGGAAAGGATACACACTCACACAACAAATAATAAAGCCAATAAATAAATATAAATAATGTATATTGTGCAGATATTTCAAAATGAATTTAAAGAGTACTTTGGGAGGAAGCATTGAATTACCTAATAGTAGTGATCAGAAAAGACCACTGTGGTGGAATGAGCCTGTGGCTAAAAGTCCTCCTGGAGGGAAATGGAGGGGATTTTTTATGATGGCATCCCATTTTGTCACCATCCTCTTTTCCACAACTGCTTCCAGTGTGTCCAGGGATCACCCTGTGATGGAGTGGGCTTTCCTGAGAAGTTTGTTATGGGCTTGGAAAACTGCTCAAAATTATACTTGTTTACTTTGATGTTTGCAGCGATGATGATTGCTGTTTTATTTTTTTTTTTTTCCCCAAAGATTGTGTTTTTCAGAAAATATAAAGAAAAACACAGAAACAAGTGATTTTTATTTGTAGACTAGACAATTACAACTCAAAGTACAAACGTAATATGTTCTCAGGCGAGAGAAAAATAGCATATAATGAGAATTGCCTGGTTCATTTTTACTATACTGTATTTTGCACTGATTTTGAATTCCACACTTCAAAGTAGTTTTTCAGAAGAGGCGTTTATTGTCTGATTATACAAAACAAGAATTAACAATAAGTGCTGTACAAATTATCAGCGGTGCTGAAATTTTTTAGCTCAAATTCATCATAATAAGACTAAATGGAACGCAAGAATATGAAATGCGTCATGTGGTTGTCTTTGAAACTGCCACAGCTTGCTATCTCAATAAATGAAACTATTATAAAATTCTGAACCTTCATCTTTATTATTATTTCATTCGGCAGCAAAAGCATTTTAAGAAAACTGGGAGAAGTGTGATGTAATATACTGAGCTGCAGTACATCACTGAGACAATATTTCAGAAAGCTTTTAACACTTCGGACAAAAATAAATAGACATTACTGAAATGTCAAAATATACTTTAAAATTCAAACAATCAAAAACATATTTAAGTGATTTTAAAGCACAGGCAGAATAGCAGCGCTGTGTTTAGTGTTGCTGCTTCTCAGGTCCCAGAACTGTTTGCTGTCCTTTTGCAGTTGGCTCATTCTCCACGTGTATTGTGTGAGGTTTCTTCCTGCTATTTCAACTCACCTCCCACATAGTGAAAGTTATTTGTCATTCATTGTGTGTGAGTGGACCCTGAGATGACCTGGTGTCCAATCCAGGGTTCGTTCTTGACTTGGACCAAGGGCTTTGACTGTGAAATGGATTACATGGGTTTAGGAATGTTAAATTATGTAATATTAAATGGAGAACTGCTTATCATTGAATAATCATTTAGGAAACAGCAAACAACGTCATAAACAACTGCAAAGTGAAAGCTCTACTCATTGGTTACTAGGCATCTCTAAAACCGAATCAGGACATAGCTCAGGCTTGATGGATTAGAATGCAAGTTAGGTGTTTTATCCATCAACCTCCACTTTGGTTTCCCTTTCTTTCTCATTGTACTTCCATTCTCATCACTCATTTGCTGATATGTTCTTTGTCTCTCCTCATCATAAATCCATACACTTCAACCCACTTTCCTCTGCTTTCTTAGTTATCTCTCCCACTTTTGTTCTACCTCTGATTGTCTCATTTCTTAATCTATCCTTTTTTGTGACTCCACACACCGATCTCAACATTCTCATTTCTGCCACATCTAACTGCACTCCATTTACTGCCCATGTCTCAGCTCCATACATCATCGCTGGTCATTCCACTGTCGTAAAAACCTTGCCTTTAACATTCTCCTTAATTCTTTGTCCACATAATACTCCTGATTTTTTTTTCCAATTGCTCCATCCACACTGCACACTATGGGTTATTTGTTCATTGTGACAGTGCAAGTCCAGCTCCTTGCTCCCTCTTCCAGTTTTGGGAGCCTCTTGAACCCACCACCGTCGATAACGTAACCGGATGAGCTGGCAGGTGGGGACAAAACAGTCCAAGCAATAGGATGTTGCAAAGTGCTTTTATTAAACAAATAAAAAGACATCAAAACAGTTTGTGCCCAAAAAGAAAGTGCAGTGCTTCATAGTTCCATAAATAAATAATCCATAAAAACAGTGAAAATCCAAGTGATTAAAACAAGGTTAAAAATGAGAATAAAAACTACCACTCTTTGAGTCAAATGAGCCGAGCCCAACTCCTTCCAAATCTTCCAGCTCACCCATTGGTTGTTGAGCTTGGGAGACTTCAGCAGCTGCGGTCCTTTCAATCTCAACCCCCATCTTGGCTGCCTCTGTCAGTGTCTGCCAGACCACTTGGGGTTGTTTGTCCTCTCATTATCCTTCTCGGATACTTGGAGAGGACACCACCTCGATCACACCAATTCTTCAGCACAATCAGTTGATACGATCACCGATCCCTCGCTCCATCATGGGACCCCTGACTGCGTTGCCTTCTCTCTCACGAGCTGAGTGGCTCGTTCGCTCTCTCTTTGCCCCAATGCCGCACTCTTGCTCTACATGCCTCTCTCTTTCTCTTATTTTTTTTACCCTAGGCACATTGGAATTCTTGTGCAGAGCTCTTTCAGAATCATCATAGTAAATATTTAAACAATAAAACAATATAATAAATAATATAAATTATACCAACACTATATAAAAAGGTGATAATATCTACACAAAAAATACAATTATATTGCAGATATCGCACAGTTAAAATATTTCACATTTTTCATTCATCATTTACATGACAAGTGAAGTGAGGTAGTGTGGGGTTATTTCACATATTCAGTAATTTTGTTTTGCCATCAGTCTAACTGTGGCGGGGAGGAAGCTATTGAAAAACCCTGTTCTGTGATTGACGATGCTGTCTGCTCTGCTGTGTCTCGTTTGTACGTACATTTTTTTGTTTGAACAGAGAGTGAGCTGGATGCAATGAGTCGCTGATAATTCCCTCTGCTCTCACCTGTTACCCCTAACACTACTTTTAACCCGAGTCCTCACTCCCTCATTCATCCTGGACAATTCTCACAAACTCCTTACATATGGTATTCTTTTCTTTCTCATGATCCTCCAGACCTCTTGATGTTGTACTCTATCATAAGCCCCTTCCAAACCAATAAATAAACCTTTCTGTTTTTCTCAACGCTTCACTTCTCTGATGCTGCCTCAATGCACTGCATCAGTTGTTCCTCTTACCCTGGCATAAAAACTAACTGCTCCTCACCTATGATTTTCTCTTCCCTAAGCCTTCTCTCTAAAACCTATTCATTGTTGGTGACATCCCCTTTATCCCTCTTTATCTATCCACAATCCTGAATATCACCCTTCTTCTGTGTGTACAATCACAATGTTGCTCCTTTCCTCTGGCATTCTCTCCTATTCATAGATTCTTTGCATTCAATCCTATTCTCCTAAACTCTTCTGCCTTTCTGCTGGCCCAGTTGCCTACATTTTTAATTTATTTTAAGTGTCTCCTTTACTTCCTTCTTACTTATGTCTGGTACTAGCCTTTCATTTGCGACTCCATCCCCAATACTACTCTTGGATTTTCTCCATTCATCATCTTTTAAAAGCACCTCTTCCATTTCTTCTTGATCCTATCATGCTCATTCAAGACCTCACCATGCTCATCTTTCATTTGATTTATCTGACTAAAATCCTTCCCAACCATGTTCCTAGTCTTCAATTTTCTAAAAATGTTCTCCAATTTTTCATACATCTTCTCAAAAGCTCCTACCTTGGCTCTAGGCACTGCCCTCTTTGCCTCCTTGTTTGTCTGCCTATACATTTTTCTGTCTTTCTCCCTCCCTGATTGGAGCCATGTTCTCTTTGTCTCCTTCTTAGCCTTATCACATTCTGCACATCTCTGTTTCACAACCATATCCTCTTCCTGTTGTTCTGCCCAAAACCTCTTCACTTACTCTTAATACAACTTTGCTATTCTTCTCCCACCATTCCTCCCCACTCTCAAATGACTGAACTTCATTTAAAACTTTCTCCCTAAACTGCTCTTAGGCCCTTCCTCTTTTAATCTCCACCACATTATCCTTGATGTTGCTTGCTCTGGTTTTATTTCCCTAATGATTCTGATCTTCCAGTTCATCACCACCACTGTGTGTTTCACTGTCACATTTTAACCTTTTGTGACCATACAACTCTTTATCTCTATCAAATGAGATCTTCTGCACATTATAAAGTCCGTTTGGCTCTCCCTTCCTCCCCCACTGTAAGTCATAAGCTTATATACTTTCTTTTCAAAAAAATATGTTAAGTATTATCAAAGCAGATGCCATGTCAAAATCTACAATGCTCTCCCCTTTAAAATTTTACATAAATAAAAAAGATAGATAGATAGATAGATAGATAGATAGATAGATAGATAGATAGATAGATAGATAGATAGATAGATAGATAGATAGATAGTGTGGTACCTTGTGGTAGCTTGTGCCTCCTCCAGACCGCGAGGGGGTGTCCACCCTGGTTATGTTGGGGGCCTCGGGTAAAGGGCTTGGAAGCCCAGCCCTGTAAGGACCCGTGGCCACCGTCAGGCGGCGCCCCGGTGCCTGAATATCCCGGGAGCCCAGCACTGGGGGAAGACGACAGGGGACACCCGGATGGCTTCCGGGTGCGCAGCCGGCACTTCCGCCACACTGGGGCGTGTCTGCGGAGGAGTGCTGGGAAGCAGCTGGAGCCCATCCAGGTTCCTATTTAAGGGGCCAGGAGAAAGACACAAAGTACTGTGAGGCCTGGACTTTGGGGGAACGGTGCATGAGGCACTGGGACGTGCACTGAACTGCAATTTGTAAATATTGTAAATAAATGGGTGTGTTGGGTGAGAAACCGTTGTCCGTCTGTCTGTGTCCGGGCCAGCGTCCACAATAGATAGATAGATAGATAGATAGATAGATAGATAGATAGATAGATAGATAGATCATTTATTTTAATGTTTTGAATCCCTAAGCTACAAATGTATTTAATAATAATAATAATTCATGTGATTTTTATAGCACCTTTCCCAGTGCTACACTCTTTCTTCAATCTTCAAATTAGAACCATTGTTACTAGCAATCTACACAACTTCCCTCATTTTTCACCTGATCTTGAGATGATATTGGTTAGTGTGAATAAAGATTCAAATAGCATCTCAAGAATATCAAAAGATTACAAGGAATTTATCCTTTAAGGTTATAAGGGAAGGGCGGCACGGTGGCGCAGTGGTAGCGCTGTTGCCTCGCAGTTAGGAGACCCGGGTTCGCTTCCCGGGTCCTCCCTGCGTGGAGTTTGCATGTTCTCCCTGTGTCTGTGTGGGTTTCCTCCAGGCGCTCCGGTTTCCTCCCACAATCCAAAGACATGCAGGTTTGGATTGGCATTTCTAAATTGGCCCTAGTGAGTGCTTGGTGTTTGTGTGTGTCCTGTGGTGGGTTGGTTCCTGTGTTGGCTGGGATTGGCTCCAGCAGACCCCCGTGACCCTGTATTCGGATTCAGCGGGTTAGAAAATGGATGGATGGATGTTATAAGGGAATGATGAGAAATTAATCTTTAAATTATAAATTTAGAAAAGAAATAGATTTCCGCCTTTTATAAAATACATGCTAATTCAATACATGCCAAGCACTGTATAATTAAAAGAATGAGTTAATTGTTCATATACATTCCATCTTAAATGATCTAAAATGTATTCTGAGCACAATCAACTTGTACGCAGTGTCATCAAAGGCTCGCAGCAAATTCACATACTGTATTTTGGGAATGTCCGACATTTGAAACATTTGCTGCAAAATTATTTGTATATTCCTCAGGTAGACTCAGGTTTGAAATTGCTCTTAAAGTAGTATAACTACAATGGATCACAGTGCACTATGAAAAATCAGTTATCATATCCTATACCACAGTACTTGCAAAAAAAATTTGTGACATTACACATCGTAAAATTCCAGACATCCTTTCTTAGCCATGGTAGTGCGAAAGACAAATATGTGAAATTACTAGATGGGTTTTGAAGTAAGAAGGACACCTTTGAGCTCATTGAGTTCATCAATACAACAACCAAAATTGTTGTATTAAATGACATTATAAAACCAGCCTACCACACTTTGATAGTCTAGGAATCAGCTGACATAACAGTTTCAAAAATGTTAATTTTATGTATTTAATTTAGAAATTAAAGCAAATCCATTCATCAAACTGTGTTCACTGGCATTACAACATTAACAGCGTTACTCTTGGGGCTATTCAATAGTTTTATGTAGAAAACAAGTTAAACTTAAACCAGATGTTTTCCTTCAATGGCACATCAGTCATGCAGGGGAAATGAAAAAGTGTGGCTGCTCTTTCATGTGGACCTGGGTAAAGATGAAGGTTGGAAAGTTGAGTGACACTGAGATTTTTCTAAGTACTATTTACACAATTTTCGGCAGGTTATCTAGTCAAGAAGGAAAAATTGGAAGGACTTGTCAAAGCTGTTAAGGGGCAGGTGTGATTTCATTTAAACTATTAAATGAGGGTCAAGACACAGATTAAGGAAAATTAGAAAGTAGAACTATAAAGACATTTTCAGATATTAAAACATGGCAGCGTCAAGTCTGAAAGCTGTCTTGTTCAATAATGTCCACCCTTCATTACCTATTGGCTAAGCAGTTCATATGAAAGTAACCTATGAAACCATGGAACTGTTTTAAAAGTACACAGTCCAATAACTACAACTGAGACATCTGTGGTGACCTAAAAGTAATGCAGCTTGATATTCCATGCACTGTTGTTTTTATTTGTGAATGGAGCAGCCATACGTAAGAGTCTCATTACATTACTCCATAAGTATTTGGTTCCAGGGAAGAAATGTGTGGCATATAAACCACTTCTTGACCCAATAAAGATATAAAACTTGGACGAACGTTTGTGAAAGCGATGAACAAGGAAGGTGAAGGGTTACAATAGTTGAGACAGATGTTTAAATGAATAATGGATGTCAAAATTAAAAAAGGCATTTTAGTTGGTCCACAAATTAGATACATTATTAATGTAACGATTCAAAGATCTTCTAGCTTGGCTGGAGGAAGTCACATGGAAAGCGCATACATTAAGTCCAGCTTAAAGACAACATGCTTGAAGCATACAAAACCATGAAGTACAACAGTCACGATTCATTTTCTGCATTCACACTTCTGTTAATCCTGGTGCAGTCAGTGATGAACATGTTGAAAGGTTTCACCTGGACTTTGCAATGATGGAAGAGCAATATGAGGGCAAGTGGAATCCATTAATGTTGGCTGATTATTGTGTGATGAATGGCCGGGGATCGTGCCCTGTCAGGAAGGCTGGGGGAGCAGGGGACCAAGAAAAGAGCAAGTCATTCCCCAGGACATGAAAGGACAGCCACCCTGGGTTACATCGGGGCCATGAGCATGGGGCTGTAATGCTGAAGCCTTTGGGGTTCCGTGGCCACCACCAGGAGCTGCTGAGAGAATTCTGGAGCCGTGGTCTGCAGCATTTCTGCCTCAACCGGAAGTGCTACCAGAAAAGGAGCTGGATTTAAAACACAGCACTTCCGCTACACCCGGAAGTGTTGCCGGGACTTAAATGAGGAACACCTGGAGTACTTCCGGGAGTAGAATAAATGGGGCCTCCTCACTCCACTCAGAGAGCTGGAGTTGGGTGGAAGAGCATGGAGCTTGCAGGAGAGGAGTAGAGGCGGTGAAAAAAAGAAAAGAAATGAAAAGATAAAGATTGAGTTATTGGAATGATTTGTGTTGTGCAGAAAAGTAAAAATAAATCGTGTGTGTTTTAGGGACATTCTGAGTCCATCTGTCTGTGTCCGGGGGTCAAACTCAATTGTTAGACTCTGAAACGAGAAGAATTAGATGCTGAACAAAAATTAAAATCAGGAGAGCGATTAAACACACAAAATTAATTTTGTGTTTCTCCAAATTCCTACGTGTTACAGTCAACTTGTAAAGCATTTATGTTCTGCTTGAAGCTGTCTATCATTTCAGGAAGCAAAATTTTTGATGACATTCATTGTCCAGTGTTATCATGTACCAACCTTGTTCGGTTATGCATTTTGAGATTGCCCTGCAGTAAATCCATTTGGGAGAAAATATTCACTTACCGTATATACTCACTGATAAGTTCTCTCGTGGATATGTCGGGACTTGATTTTACCGTATAATTTCTGGTATTTTATAATGTTGGTCGTATAAGTCAAATGCAGAAAACTCATGCTATTGGTACAAGGGATTATGATATGCTAACGCCCACCTGAGAGAGTAACCACAGAGCACACTGCCTTTTTTTTCTATGTGGTGCAGCACTGTGCTGTATCAGTGTGTGCTCCTAACCCCTCTCTCTCTCTCTCTATTGTGCCTACGTGACCACACGGTAATACCCGAACTATTCTGAAGCAACGTTTTCACTGTTTTGTGTTTTTTGTATCTCACACCCTCATACACCTTTATCGTAACAGCATCCCTTATCTACAATGGCGAATTCGATCAGAAGAAAATATGAAGCAGGTTTAAAATTAAATGTCATTGACGAAGCAAAAGAAATTGGTAACTGCGCTGCTGCAACAAAATTCGATGCGTCTGAGAAACTGAAGCGAGATTAGAGGAGGCAAGAAGATGTAAAAAAACAAAAAAATTAAGTGTTACATTTTTGAATGGGCGTATGAGTCGGGGTCTGATTTTATGATCGATTGTTTTGGGTTTCAAGACCCGACTTATACATGAGTATATACAATATTTGTCAAAAAGTGTTGGACTCACAATTTCATCTGATCCCCTATAGTATAAAATTATGCAGCAATACAGCTGTAAAAAAAACTAGACAACAAAGTGTTGGGCACCACTCAGTATCTCGTTTAATTTGTTCAATAGCACAAAGGAAAAAAAGGTTAAAACAAAAGTGCAGGGGACACTGCTCATCCTCCAGGGAGTTCTTTGCTCTTTTGTGTCAGGCTTGCAAGTGAATGCCAGCATCTGGCATTTAAATAGCCCTTGGGGAAGAAGAGCTAGCACCTCTGAGGCAAAGTCAAAAGTGAAGCCAGTGGGTTGTGGACTACAGAGAGGAGTCAGTCAGTGCCTGCTTTTCCACACATCCTTGTCTGTGCCATGGAAATGTTGCTGGGATGCTCCCAGTTCACACGTGTGTGACAACATCTAATGTGATTTGATATAGTGCAGTACTCATGTCTCACCTTATCTTATTGAACTGGTGATATCCAAGTACAGCCACCATAACTCTACCGGGAAGGTCAGTCAGTCTTTTTCTAACCTATTTAGACCTGAACAGGGTCACAGGGTCACAGGGTCTACAAGAACCTATCCCAGCTAGAACAGGACGCAAGGCAGGAAATATACCCTGGACAGGGTGCCAGTCCATCACAGCGCAAATACACACAAACACTGACACACTTCAAGCACACACTAGGGACAATTTAGGATCACCAAACCACCTAACCCGCGTGTCTTTGAACCATGAGAGGAAACCTTTGTAGACACTGGTAGAATATGCAAATTGCACACAGGAAAGACTCAGGACGCATACCCTGGTCTCTTTACTGTAGCAGTACTATCACTGTGCCGTTTGGGGAAGGTGATATCCTAAATAATTTTAAATGAGAAAAAATTAAGTTCTTCTTGCAAGCAAATCTTTTTCCGAATTTGACGAGATTCCAATAATTGTGCTGTAAGGTAAGTGTGCCAGACCTCTGCTTATGCTGCTGTTTTATTTCTTTTGAAGTTTGTTAACTTTTTATTATGGGCTAAATGTTTATATGGTTAGGGGTGAGCAATATGAACTGAATGCATTTTAACATATATTAATTTTCTGGAATATTGTTCTGACTGAATGTTTAATTGAATTGTGTTTTATCTATTAAAATGTGATCAAATTTAATTAAAATTGTAAAAACACTATGTAGTTGACAAGGACTCAGGATCCAAGTTCAGGCTCATTGACACCTTGTTCAGTCAATGCTCCAATTAATTTAAACTCTTCTGTATGCAATAAACACCCACACAGTGCAGTACAAAAGAATACATTGTTCAGAACAGTTTTGATTTAATTTGTGTTCATTGTAAACAAAACAAAGTAATTATCAAGTCTATTTCAGTGCAACATTGGTCAAAAGTGCAAGATTAACAGAGCAGTCCATATTAAAGGAATTACAAAAACAAACCTCAAAGAAACCAGTTTGAGGATTTGTGTGTGTCCTTTTGTCATTTTTATTTAATATAATGGTACTGCTTGACATGGGTTCAACTCAAACGGTTACTATCTGTGTGGCTTACATGTTCTCATGTTATTCACGTGAGATCACTCCATGTATTCCCGTTTAGTCACATTCTTCAAATCAAAGCTAACTAGCATCATTAAATTCGTTTGGTGCGATGATATTTGCCAGTGTGATTTGTGATTGCCTGGTATCCAGTCTAATGTTGGTTTCTGTTTTATGTTGAAGGGACTGTACTTACATTATTGTTACTACAGGGTGATCCAAAAAGAAGTATCAAATTTCAAACGTTTATTCTTCAAAAATGCTACAAGATAAAATAAACTTCACTAGCTGAAGCCCGCCGTAGCATACGGCGGTTTAAGAATAGGAACAGAAAACGGTGAGAAAGGAATTCAGTATAACAAAGTCTTTGGAAACCACCATCGCAGTATAACAAAAATAGCAAGGAGCCAAACCAATGCCAATGGTCGAGAGAGTACCTTCCTGTAGCAGGTTACAGAAAACATAGACATATATAGATAGACGCTGCATTTACTGTGTTGCCTAGTCGACACGATAAGTCAGCGTGTCCGCCCTATTGCGAGTGGTAAAAGTGCAATTTAAACTAATACAGGTAGACATGGAAGCTGGTTTTCTAATGAAAAAACAATAACATTTTAAACAGTATTGCTTGCATACAACAGATTTTGGCGAATTGTTTACATGCAATTATTTATATCCATTTAGACACTAAATGCGTGCATATCCCATGGTCTTAGAGTTGGTGGGTGGGGCTCTATGAGTTGGTGGGTGTGGCTCTCTGTCTTGTGTGCGCTCTCTGTCTTGCTTGCCCTTAGTTAGAGTTGGCGGGCAGGGCTCTGTGAGTTGGCTCAGAGGTTCATGTGGACTTTTGCACAGACGAAAGCGACTGAGGCTGTGTTTGGTGAGTGGCTGCGTGCCTCGAGAGCGACGCTGGACTCGGGAGGATGGTTACAGTTGGCGTGCGTGGCTCTGTCGTGCATATCCCATGACGTGGTAGGAGGGTTAGAGTTGGCGGGCATGGCTCTGTCGAGCGTATCCCATGGTTTTAGAGTTGGCGGGTGGGCCTCTGTCTTGCTTGCGCTCAGTGTCTTGCCTGCCCTTAGTGAATTATATATACTAGACTGACCCGCCTTTTAAGACGACCGACTTTTAAGTTGACCACTTCTTAAGGCAATTCAATATGTAGATCAATTTGATATTTTATACAAACTCATTAATTTGGTTATATTGCATTTGAGCGGTATTACTTTAATACTCGTAGTTTCTGTTATTTTTGTGATGAAATTTAAACTTTTTTTCTATATTGAGGTCGCTCTTTTGAACCCCCCTGATATTTACTACGCGGTGAGGCATTTATACTCCATCAACATTAATTATTTCCAAAGACATAATTTTGTCTATTTTTCCAGCGCTTTGCGCACAAAAGCAAGGGAACGATGGGAGCACCAGAACTCTGCTCACATCATGTCGCTTCGTACCGCAAGCTGCGAGTAGTAAGTCTGTGATAAGCGGAATACCGCTACGCTTTCCACTCACGGGACGGAAGGACAATCCTGACCGCTTTTATATAGTAAGAAAGAAGAAAAAGATATTGCACAGTCTGGAGTAGAAAATCATCTTTTACCTGGAAAAACGAACTACAAATCCCATCGTGCATTGCAAAATGGACGGGGTGTGTGTGAAACTCTGTGCCTGCGTAGCACTCACGGGACGGAAGGACAATCCCGACCGCTTTTATATAGAAGAATAGATTATGACACAAGAAAGGGTTTACAAAATTGACTTTTTTCACCATGTTTTAAAAATGATGTCTTCAAGGTGGTGGCCATTATTACCCATACACTCTTTGAGTCAATTTCCAAACGGTTACATGACTCGTTCGGCCATTTCAAGGGGAATAGTGGTGATTAAGTGACGAATAGCGTCCTTGAGGGCTTCAAGGTTTTGAGGTCGGTGTGTGTATACCTTCGACTTGAGACAGCCTCACTAGAAGAAATCGCACTGAGCGAGATCAGGCAAACATGAAGGACACCCAACATCATCACACAGGAAGATCAGCTTCCCCGGAAAATTTGCATGGATCTCCACCACATCCACTTCTTCCAGTTGGTGCCGCAAAATGTTTTCTAGTATTTCAATGTAACATTCTGAAGTGATGGTGTCATTGCTGTCCCCTCCTTACAAAAGTAAGGGCCTCTAATGCCAAATTCTGCAACAGCGCACAAAACTGTAACACACTCACTGTGCAGGGGTCTCTGATGAAATTCACGATGGTTGGTTTCAGCTCAATAGTGAAAGTTTTGTTTATTTATATAACCATTATGGACGCGGCCCGGACACAGACAGGCGGACATGTTGTTCATCACCAGCACACGTTTATTTACAACACTATTTACAATAATTTCAAGTGCACACACGAACCCCCACACAGTCCTGGCCACACAATGCCTTCCTCTTCGGGCCGCCTCCACTCTCTCTCCTGCTTTGTCCTGCTTCCACCCGACTCCAGCTTCGAATGAAGGGAGACGGCCCCTTTTATTTCATCCCGGATGGGCTCCAGGTGTTTCCCGGCACTCCTCCCTGGACACGCCCCATTGTGGTGGAAGTGCCAGCTGTTCTCCCAGAAGCTCTGCTCCCCTTCCCCCCAGCACTTCCTGGTGTGGTGGAAGTGCTGAGTTCCAGGGTCCCCAAGGCATTGGGCCACCCCCTGGCGGTGACCACGGGTCCCTACAGGGTTGGGCTTCCAAACCGTGGCCTCCAAAGCCACCAGGATGGCGGCCCCCCACGTGATCCAGGGCGGGCATAGACCCTCTTCCGGTCCCTCAAGGCGTCCCGGCCGGGTCGTCGCCCCTGGCATCCCTGACACCATTTAAATAGAAATGTGCCTATTCACTGCACATGACAATAGCATCTTGATGAATGCTTTGCAGAATGTTCGTGCACAACAATCTACTGCTCTCCTAGTCTCTCTCAATGAGTTCCTGCGCTACCATCATTTTGTATGGAGGGACATTAAGGTAGAGTTAATGTAGAGTTATGGTGGCTGTACACGCGGGTTAGGTGGTTTGGTGATCCTAAATTGTCCCTAGTGTGTGTTTGAAGTGTGTCAGTGTTTGTGTGTATTTGCGCTGTGATGGACTGGCACCCTGTCCAGGGTATATTTCCTGCCTTGAGTCCTGTTCTAGCTGGGATAGGCTCTTGTAGACCCTGTGATCCTGTTCAGGTCTAAATAGGTTAGAAAAAGACTGACTGACCTTCCCCGTAGAGTTATGGTGGCTGTACTTGGATATCACCAGTTCAATAAGATAAGGTGAGACATGAGTACTGCACTATATCAAATCACATTAGATGTTGTCACACACGTGTGAACTTGGGAGCATCCCAAGTGTTGTAAATTCCTAAGGCAGAAGCATGTTTACGCGTTGAACGTCTAGGAGACTGCACCTTGGATGTTTTCAGGTGTTTGTACATGAATACTAAAGTTCATTTCAGAAGGTGCATTGCATAGTGAAGATGGATTACTTGTTTTTGAAGAACACCTCAACAGCGAAAGTATGATGAACACTGAACCAAGGCATGTTGCAGACTGAAAACTCCCCCATGACCATATGATACAAAAAGCAAGTTTAAGAAATGGATAAACAAATACATTTCTTAAATAATGAGTAAGCCTTATTTTAATGTAGCTGTTATTGCAAACATTGAAATGACGCAAATACATTTTTATGATTAAATAAATATTTATTCAGTCTCATTCAAACTTTTCTTTTATATACTGTCTTTCAAAGAGTACAAAGCCAACAAAGTAATGAAAATAATTCAATTATGTGTAATATCCCCGGGAAGTACATAAAGATAAGGACCCACAGAAGTAGAAAATTTTGTAGATAAAAGCTTATTGACCGAAGTGCTTAATAGACATTACAATATTATCAACGTCAGTGCTGTGTGAATAGAAGAAAATAAAATAAATACAGGCATCCCTGATCTATAATGAGACTGGTCAGAGTTTAAGCTGATTTCTTTAGAAATAAACAATGATATCCACCCATCATTTCCTTTACTTGCAAAATGCAGATCCATGGTCAAGCGGTGCTGGAGTCAGTCCAGGTAGCATTAGGAACTAACCCTGAATGGCAAGATATTAAAAATGAAAAACACCAACAATGCAGTTTTCTATTCCAGGCCTTAAAGATTTTAAGTCTTCAGTGTTTCAAAGGCCATAACATACAAAGTCACTGGCCAACAAAGACATGGGAAAATGTAAAGTAGCATATTACTGTGTTTTAGAATGTCCAGAATGCTGGAAAATATTCACATATTACAGATCATGAAATTCTCATCTCCAACACGTATTTGCATTCAGTTTTTTTCTGCATGCTTTTGAATTTAACTATACATAAACTTGTAAGAAAAGAAGCAGCCATCACTACAAAAAATATATTACAGTTCGTATAAAAGGTATTTGCCTCCGGGAGGTTCTCACATTTTATTATTATACATTGTTGAATCACAGTGGATGTAATTGGTCTTTTATGACACTGATCAGAATCAAGAGAAAACAGAATTTTTTGAACAGGTCTAAATAAATTACAAATATAAAATACAAAATAATTGACTTCATAAGTATGAAGCCCCTTTGATATGACACACCTCATACAACACTCTTTATACTTCCTTACTAGGCCTTATCATGTCCTGTGATTTCTTTTATCAGTGATATGCCGATAATATGCAGCTGTATCTGTCACCTGTTATCTCTGCATGCCTAACTGATATTGCAGTCTTGGATGAAAGAGCACCCTCTCCAGCTCAAATTCGGATCTTCTTGCACACCCAGCTCATTGGACTATTGAGCACCACACCTCTGGTCAGCTTGGCTCACTACCATTCACTACCATGATAACACTCATCAAGTCTGTATTACACTGTATTTGATGATCAGTAGCCCTTCACAGACCATGTTGCAAAGGTCTCTTGGTATGGCAGATTTACTGGTTATGACATTTGCAAGATCAGATCGTATCTGACAGAGTACACAGCACAGTCTCTGGACTACTTGCAGAAGAAGCAGCATGTGTCATTAAGCTGCTGATACAAAATGCAGTGAAACACCAAACACCTCTTGCATAATGCCTTGCATAGAATTCACAATAAAACATTGCGTACAGACAAAACTTGAAATGTACATATGCATAAAAAATTCAGATGCATAAAAATGCGTAAGCAAAGTTTTATGCACCTTCTCTTTTTAAATCCCAATCAAGGTGAATTTTAACGTGCCTACAGTAAACCCCAACTCCTCCCAGAATTTTGCCTATTTGAATATACAAATCAATATAAATAGCCCCTTATGTTGAGTATTTTGTTAAAAGACAAAGGCAAAAGCAAATGTAAAAAAGAAGAATTTAAGCGAAGGTGAAATGGAGGTCCTGCTCAGTGAATTGTGCGAAAGGTAAAATGTACTATTTGGTGGCTTAAGCAGTGGTATAAGCAACAAAAGGAAACTGATGGAGTAGCACAGCATGGTGAAGACATTTAAAAGTTCACATTAAGAAAGTCAAACACAGCCCAAAATAAAAAAAAGAAGTGGTCAGATATAAAAATTACCATGTAAAGGTGAGTCACAGCCCACCATCTGAGTGCAGGCACCACTGGAGGAGGTAGTGTAACTCTGGGGCACACAGTGTTGGAGCAGCAAGCTGCTGTAGTTTTTGGCGAGACATTTATATACAGTCGACCCTCGATATACGACCGGCCTGACATGCGAACAACTTGGTTTACGACCAAAATTTTTGTTTTGAATTACAACCGTTACAACCCAAATGCAGTCACATGTATCCACTTGTACGATTGTAAACAAACAGCCGAGAGCGTTCGTAAGCATCAGTCGGAGCAAAGATACATGTGTTTGTGGACGTAATTTCGGTCAGTGCAGTGATTTATATAATTTATTTCGATAATTGCTAAGGAAAGAAGAGAAGGTAACGAAGGTAAAGAAAGCAATCGCAATAGAAACGAAGAAGGAAATTGTGCAGAAATATGAGAGTGGCATTCGTGCGACCGATCTCGCTAATATGTACAGCATGTCGAAATCCACCATCTCGACAATTTTACAAAGAAAACAAACAATAACCACCTTCCATTTCATTCTCCTCCTCCTCCCTTCCTGCAAGCCAAAAATGTTAATGGTGAGTACAGTATGAAATTGTTGTTTCTGGTAGGCTAGGCACTTTTTATAACTTTTTGGTTAGTACATTAGAAAAATTATTGCCATTTTTGGTAAATTATGCACATTATACAACCCTTTTTTACTATGAAAAGGTTAAGTAAGTGTTGATGTGGGAGGTTCGGAACGCATTATGGGTATTTCCATTATTTCTTATGGGAAAAATAGTCTTGACTTACAACCAACCCTCGCGAACAAATTGAGTTTGTAAGTCAAGGGTCCAGTGTATCTCGCTATAATATTAATGAGACGCATTTTCACATTACAGATAATTTGCACATTAATAGAGTAGAAATGCTTTGTATTTACTAAGCAAATTCATTCTCTGAAGGCTCCTTTACAGTCTAGTCAACTCTTCCAATTACATTTGCTGCAAATTTGCTGTGAATCGTGCTTTGCTGTTTGCCTGTTCAACCAAAATGTATGTCTTATTTATCTGGATGCCAAGCGAATAATATGCAGCTGGCATGGCAAGACTCATTGATGACTGAAAAGCACCTGATCAGTTGGCCAGTTCATGTTGAAAAAGCTCCTGTGGCTAAAAACCCTGGGTGGACAGAACTTGCAAAGGTGCAGGTTGAGCACAATTCCTGGCTTTGTAAATCCGACCCACAGCTCCAAGAGGATCGCTCTTGGAAATTTAAATCAACTTAACAATTACTTTGCATCGGACAAAAAATCAGTATGATCTCTAAATATGCGCTCTCTTCTAATTCTTCCATTTGCAATGTCTTCTAACAATGCTACGGCAGCCATGTAAGTTGGAATAGTTTGGCAATTCTGTGCATAATTATATTGTTACAGATTGATTACAATCAAGTGCTTTAAATTTGTAAACCATATGCAATTCATTTTTGGTGAATTTGATAAACTCTGCGTTATGGATGAGAATATAAAAAAGAAAGGGAAACCATACAGAAACGGAAGATCTGCTTTGGATGCTGGCTGCTGCCTGTTTGCAAAACCAAGCAAAGATGTGCATACACATTGTCTGAGGCTGCCGTGAAAATGTGTATAGTTTTACACCAAGTTTGGTTTTTATACATCTCGACTTGAGCATGGAAACGGGCATACACAACATTTTTGTTTGTACATACTCTTTATACACAAAGCCTCTGGTGTTCAACCAACCAAGGTGGGTTCATGTCACCCCTGTTTTCAGATCACTACATTGGCTCCCTTTACCAGTATGTGTTAAGTTCAAATCATTGAAGAGTCAACAGGTCAGCACCTACCACTATATTTGGAGGCACTTGTGAGGTCCTATGCTCCTTCTCAACCACTTAGGTGAACAGAATTTGATGACACCAACTCTTTATGGCATCAAATGTCAATTTTTTCATATGTAGCTGGAGGAGGAAGCTGCTCTTTTCCATAGGAAATTATGATTTCCTTAATTAAAGCCAGGAAGTTTAACTGGCTTGCATTTTGTTTGGAGCACTTCTCGTTTAAACTTGTCTTATAACACTTGATCCCAAACAGTCTCCCTGCCTGATGTTTGCCCGATTTTGTTGACATCTTTTGCACCCCACTTTGGATAAGAGTGTCTTCTAAGTGAATAAGTAAATGTAAATCCTTATTGGTGCAACCACTTACTTTTAGAAGCCACAGAATTATTTCAATGGAGTTTCAATTAATTATAGTATAAATACACCTTATCTGGAAGATCCAGCTTGTGGTGAGTCAGTATTGTGGCCTAAATTACACAATAAATACAAAAGAACACTCCAAGCACCTCCATGAAAAGGTGATTGAAAAGTTGGCACAGCCACAGGAGCTTTTCAATATGAACTGGCTGACCAGGGGATGAAGACAAGAGATTATCCAAGTCACTACACATTCCCTTAGAATCCAGTGAAATAAATCATTAAGATACGGAAAGAGTATGGCACAGCTGTATATCTGCCTAGAAGTAGGCCATCCACAAAAAAAGAGTGATCCTGCAAGAACATTTGTGAGAGAGGCCACTAAGTCAAGTTGTGGAGCATTCAATGGTACAGTGCGTTGCCACACCCACCACACAACGAAAGAGCTCAGGATCCGGCTGGCAACCCCGCAGGCAGTCCCACCCTCCGGAAATGACCCTCTATCTGCCACAGCCAGGTGTTATGTGGGCGACCCCTTAGCCTAGTCCAGCCACTTGGGTCCCCAACAATGAGGATCCTACGAGCCAGATCACGAGCCTCGGGAAAACTAGCCACATGGCTGTAGTGCCGTCACTGACTCTCCTTCACAATGCAGGCAATGTGCCTCATTCGGGACTCAATGAGCAACCACTCATTTGACACAAAGCCAAACCAATGGTACCTAAGGATTTTCCAGAGAGACACAGTGCCAAAGGAGTCCAGTCTTCATCTAAGGTCACTGGATAGCATCCATGTCTTACAACCATATAGCAAGACAAGAAGCACCAGGACTCTAAAGACTTGGACCTTCGTCCTTTCGCATAGATATTGGGAGCACCACACACCCCTTTTCAGTGATCTCATGACCCCCCATGCCCTTCCAATCCATCTACTGACTTCATAGGAGGAGTCACTAGGGACATAAATGTCACTGCCAAGGTAAGTAAACCTCTCAACAAAGTTGACACTCTCTCCGCAAACAGACACACTGCTGAGGGCTGTGCCTAAGAGGTCATCAAAGGCCTGGTTCTTGGTTTTTATCCAGGACACTCACAAGCCTAGACACTCAGACTCCACTAAGTGTCATATGAAATCTCTGTAGGAGTTACAAGCTACAGCAGGTAAAGAGTGGAGTCAATTAATGATGTCTGGGTTCTTCATCAGTTCCTGCTTTATGGGAGAATGGTAAAGAGAGAGCCACTATTAAAAAGTCATACATGACTCTTGGCTAGAGTTGTCAGAAGTCAGCTTTAAGAAGGTTCTGTGGTCTGATGAGCCCAAAATTGAGCTTTTTAGCCATCCAGCTGAACAACATGTTTGGCATACTGCACATTATGAAGAACACACCGTCTCCACAGTGAAGCTTGATGGTGGCAGCATCAACGTTATGGGGCTGTTTCTCTGTATCAGGCCCTGGAAGGTCTGTGAAGGTGAAATGAAAGAAAAAAAAATGCAGGAAGAGAAAACCTGTTGCAATCTGCCTGGGGGAAGATTTGTTTTCTAGCAAGATAACATTGCCAGGAATAAAGCCATAGCTATTTAAGGATGTGTTAAAAACTACAATGTTAATGTCCAGTAGCGGCAAAGACAAGAGTCGAGATCTCAGTTTAATTGAGAATTTGTAGCTGGACTTAGCAAAGGCTGCTCACTCACATTCAGTGTGACACTTGACATTGAAGGGTTTTACATAGAAAAATGTCAAAGAACTGCAGTGTCCTCATGTTTCAAAGCTGACAGAGACCTGTGCACACAGATTCAGGGCTGTCATGGGTGCTAAAGGAGCCTCTACTAAATACTGGGTGAATACTTATATGATCATTTCATTTGAATTTTATATTTGTAATTAATTTAGACCACTTTGTAAAGGTCTGCTTTCACTTTTACATTAAAGGGTCTTTTTCTGTTCATCAGTTGTCAGAAATGCCAAATTAAATCCACTTTGGTTCAATGCTGTTTAATAATAAAATGTGAACATTTCCAAGATGTATAAAACTATGAAAAAAGGCAGAAATGCCTATTCAACATGCAGCCTTGAATGCCATCTTTCTGTCAATCCATTTTCTGAATCTGTTTAATGCAATGTCAGAGTTGCAGTTACAGTAGATAAGGTCGATTAATACTGCCAGGCAGGAACCAAACCTGAACGGGGAGCACCAAGTCTATCACAAGACACCCTGACATCGACTCATAAAAGTTAACTAAACATGTATGGCATATGGCTGTGGGAAGAAAAGCAAATCTAATTAAAAAAAATACAAAATGGAAAGGCATTGAGAGACTGTGCAAGCTACACAGCAAGGGACTTCACTGCAGCACTTCACTAACAACTCTCTTTTATTAAAACTAGAAAACTTTTCTTGTCTTCAAGGCTTGTTACCTCACGAGAAATGACATATCTGTTAAGGAGCTAAGCTATATGATTTAAATGAAGCCCATCTGTTTTATTTACAAACTGTTAGTCATGGACGGCACTTACTAGTAACACATGGCAAGTGCTAAATGATTGTGTTTAAAAACGGGAGCATTTGGTGATTTTAAAAAACTAAACATTAGTAACAAAAGAATAAAACAAATAAAATATTCTTTGGTGTAAGTAAATCACCATAACATCTGGGACAAAGACACATTTATTCCTTGATTGTTTTAAAAGATTTAGTGAAAATTCAAAGCAAACAACCCACACAGGAATAAAGAAAAACGTTTGCTACATACGTAGAATAAAAGGAAAAAAAATGTAAAAAATGTCTCTTCTCTAAACGTAGCTTTTCTTGTCAAACTTCAGTAATTTCTGTACATAAAGATGTCTTACTTCACCTTCAGTATGCTCTAAACGTATGGTTCTGCACGTTCAATAAAGCATGTTGCATTACATACTATTGGTCACGTTAAGGCACAGTTTTAAACCGCCTGCCCTCAATGCCTTGCTCATGGCAAGGCAGGTCACTAACTGATCTAACTAATCTATAGTCAGAGAGTCAAGAAATAGTTAGAATATCCCAGTTCAGTTCAGCTTGTGGAGGTTATAAGAACCTCCCATAGACTATGCATGAATATACAGGCAAGTTAATATAACTTAAATAACTAGCAAATGGATCTTACAATCTTGTTGTAGGATGAAGTTGCATTCATTGAGTTTGGAGGCATCTACTGGAACTCGAACAAATCAGATGCTTCTACACACCTCAGAATTCATTGTGCGACTGCCATCATCAGTTCCATCACCAGTGAAGAGAAGTGTGCCAGCGCCCGTGGCAGCCATACATTTCCATGACATAACACTCCCAGCACCATGTTTAACAGATGAGGTTGTCTGCTTTGCATCTCAGGCAGTTCCTTCTCATCTCCACACTTTGCTCTTGTCATCACTCTGATTCACGTTCATCTTTGTCTAATCTGTCCACAAGACCTTTTCCTGAATTTGGCAGGCTCTTTTAAGGACTTTTTCACAAACTGTAATCTGGACATCCTGTTTTTGTGACTAACTAGTGATTTGTGTGTTTTCCTGTTCATGGAGTCTTCTGCTGATGTTTGTCTCTGACACACTTCCACACTTCCTGAAGACTGTTTCTGATCTGTCAGTGATGCGTTTGGGTCTTTTCTTTACCATAGTGAGGATTCTTCTGTCATCAGCAGTGGAGGTCTTCCTTGGCCTACCAATCCCTTTGTGATTATTGAGCTCATCAGTGCATTCCTTCTTCTTAGTGATATTCCAGACAGTTGATTTAGGTAATCCTAAGGTTTTACCAAAGTTTCTCATGGTTTTATTATTGTTTTTCAGCCTCATAATGGCTTCTTTGGCTTTCATTGGCACAGCTCTTGTCCTCATGTTGAACAATGGCAACTTCAGACCCCAAAGAGTAGAAACAAGCCCAGGTATCTTATGAAGCAATGAAACACACCTGAGGAATCACTTATATTATACCAAACATTATGGTAGCCCCGAAATAGGGGACCATGTAGAAAAAGTGCTATTTCTATGTGGTGTGACCAAAATACATGCAAATCCTCTTAAGTGAAAATCTACAATGTCTCACACCTGAACTGTTTGATTTGTGGAGCAGAGGGGTAAATCAAGGAAAAATGGATCTTTATCCCAAGCATTATGGAGGGCACTGCAACATATGTTAAACTCTGCGGACGTGCAGAGGAGCAACAGATAAATTGCAAGGGAAGATGTTGTCACTTTTTGTGAGCTGCTTTAAGAATTTTAATGAGGCAGCAGCCTCAGGAAAAGCAATTCTAATTGATGGAGTGTACAAATTAACCTCCTCCCCTTTAAATGTCAATCTGCCAGCTTTCAATTTCTAGGCTGTGAGACTTTCTAAATACTAACATCTTCGTCACTGCCTTTAGTGCAATGCATCTGACAATTAAACAAAACTGCATAAACGCTTTTATACTTTAAAAACAAAAAAGATGGTCAATGAATATAAAAATTACATTTTAAATGGTATTGCTCCTTGGTATTAAGCAGATGTTGTTACCCAAGGTAACAGACCAAAAATCGATATCAGTATAAGTGCAGCATGTTTAAGTGGTTGGTAAAACAGTACAAAGGTAGCACGAAACCGAAAAAGCAATCATAGGTTGAGGACAAGAGGTTTAGTACAGGAGTTGGAACAAAACATCTCAGACATGGCACAATAAATTGATTGTGAATAGGATTAGAACAAGCCATAGAAGAGAGAAGTGGAGCTTTAATAGTCCCAGTGAACTTTGTGAAGTAAATGTCATTAGACAGAAACAAGTCTGAGATGTCATTTCAAATTTTTAGTTCTTTTGAAAAGGGGTCAGCCATTTGCTAAGGATGTTGTAGCAGAATAGACACTTCATGGTGTGGAGAAACAACAGAATGGAGTTAGGGAGGAGTATGAACCTGGATGTTTTTGTTGTGCTTGTGGTCTTAGTGGTGGTGTGAAACTATATATACCAATCTATCAAAGACATTCCAGGTGTAGAAAAGTTCAAAAAGCAGTTCTCATTATTAAAAGCTCTCATTTTAAATCTGCTCTTTCTATTAAAATCTGTAATGCATTTGTAGACAAGTCAAATGAAATTTAGATTCTTTACATTTAATTTTGTTTTCTGATCTATCAACCCTCACACCAATACTCTCTTTTTTCAGTTTAGGGTCATTGAGATCTAAAGTCTATTATTTTTATTACTTTTTTTGTCAAGCACTCCATCTAAGTACTACTATGGCGAACCAACACTTCATGGAACACTAATCCATCACGGGGTAGACATTCACACACTCTTACTCAGTAGGGAGGACCTAAGCTTACTGAAATCATTCTAGTTGTGTGGATAAGCTTTGGAATTCCTGCAAAATGAAAACTAATCTTGCATATATAATAATGAATTTGTCTTTTAGTCTATGCTGGACTGATTATTGTTGCCAAAAATGTGACCACAGCTTTGTGGCAGTGGAGCTAACCACTGTGCTACTTTGTCTCATTGGGATAAAATTATACTAAAAGTCCATAATATTGCATCCTGTATCTCTCTCTGTGTCTTCTATAACAACAACTAACTAACACACACAGAGCATGTGATGCCAGGGATCAGTGCTATGTACTCAGGGGCCAGTCCCAGTTGTAAGCTGATATGCTCTACCGTGCAAGAAGCGTAGCATACTTAATCGAGAAGTGATTATAGTAAAAATAATGCTGATTTTTTTATATATATTTTTTTAAATGCATGCAGAATGCAAATTCAGCAGTATCGATGGGGTAGTGACATCATGCATGCATGTGTATGTATTCTTCATATGTGAAGAAGGTCGAGCAGTGCAGTAAAGTGTGAGGAGGAGTACACTTACAATACGTATGAGACAGGCAGGTAGCACAGATTGGGAACAAACATCACTATCCAAAATTGCTGCTACAGCTCTGTGAGGTTATGCTGGCCTAGTAAAGCATCATGGGGTGCTGGGAAAAAATATATGTCTAAGCCAGATGCACAGCAATTTTTCAATGAAAACTTGGTGAATAAGTTCACCAGCAAATCCAGCAAATTCACTGCGCAAAACTCTTTGGCAAATTTAACTAATGAACACTGTTGTCCATTCCTGCCTTATCAATTTAATATAATTTAAAGTCTGTCTTCATTTATGGACAAAGATCCACTAATGAATGAAAACTTTTACACTATCAGTTCTTAACCTCCTTAGCATTAGACCTGAACATCACTTGTACTGTAAAACCAGTGCTTAAAAGCATTAGTCTCAAGCGTCACTCAGGCAATGGTATAGACGCGTCTCGCATAACACCCAACGACTACTTGGGCTGTAAAAGTGCCGACAGCATTAGTGCCAAGCATTACTCGGGCAATGGTACAAGCGTGACTTGCATAAGCGTTAGGCCCAAGTGTTACCCGGGCAATGGTGTGCATGCATCTTCTTCTAGCCTCATAATGGCATGTTGTGAGAAAAAATGTAACACTAAGGAGGTTAAGAGTATCAAATTAATCGCATATAACAATGGGTCGGGTCCTTGTTTGATTGCTCTGAGAATATGGCATGGCAGAGATGTTTTGGTGGCATTCAGATATGACACTCAGATGCCACATCAGTGTTTTCCTTTGTGTAGAAAACAAACATTTAACCTGTTCTTCACAGCTGTACTTCATCCCGCTGTGAAAATGGCTATTGGCTCCTTGTTTTACACAGGAGGAATGAATGCAACTAGTCATGTTGGAGATTGAAAATCGTAACTCAGACGGCTACAGTATACTGGATGACTATGGTATGGTATGGGTCATTCTGACCCATCACTGACCCTCTTTATAACAAATATTAGATTTTTCAGGATTGTTGTTACATCAAAGGCCATGTGGTCATTTTTTGACTTGAATGAACCCCACCTTCATTATTAAAACTCTTAAACATGTTTGGTGGCTGCTTGGATTAATGCACAGGCTTACCTGGTGCTTAAGAGAGTGTTGGGGTCCATGGCAATGACATTGTAACAATAATAAAAAATGACTTAGTCATTTAAATTAGTCAAGTGCTTAAAATTTAAAAGAAAAAAACAAGTACTTTTTTAGGGTAAAAGAATTTATGTGAATTTATAATGTGTTTCAGACAATGCATGCCTGTTTAACAAGAACATTCTATAACATTTCTACCCAGATCATTGGCAAAGGCTAGAATGAAATAATGAAAAATTAGTGTCCAATTTTAAATAAACAAACATGCCTCAAGAAGCTGCAGGCTCCAATCTGGTGCGGGTGTGCATGAATGCATTTCACTCCGGGGTTCATTGGGGAGCTGATTGACCGCACTGACACCCATCCTCGCACCCAAGACATACTGTATGAGTGTTAAACAAATATACCATTTATCTGCATGCTAATTGGTGTGAATGCTTCTGTCCTTGTTATGCAAATAAACTTACAGTAACTAATTTAAGACCAGTGTTCTGTTAGAATATTAAGTTTTTTCACAATGCACTTGTTATATTTCCTGGGGTTCAAATTCTTGTTTTATGTCATCTTTGTTCGTATTTCAATTTTTCATATGTATCAATTTGATTTATGCTGATTTGCGATTGTAAGGATACCTGGGTTCGCTTCCTGAGTCCTCCCTGCGTGGAGTTTGCATGTTCTCCCCGTGTCTGTATGAGTTTTCTCCGTGTGCTCTGGTTTCCTCCCACAGTTCAAAGACATGCTGGTTAGATTCATTGGTGTTGTGATGTGGGATTTTGCATATAACTTGATAAATGTTTTGTATGTCTTTATTTATAATTTAGGCAAACCAAGTGGTGAGAGGTATTCGTGTTTGCACAACCCCCCTTATTTATGACTGTCTCTTTGTAATTTTATGACAGGATTTGAAGAGGTTGTGTCTTAAACTAGTTTGATGAGTATTTCTCTGCTAAAGTCTTGGTCTCATTCCCCATACAAAGCCAGGTTAGCTTAACACATGGTCTTGGGGGGGTTGAGGTGTTAAAATGTACTATTTCTCTCATTGGTCTGAGATATGGCTGTTTGGAATTGGCTTGACTCAGAGGCCTTTAAGTACCATGATGTCCTATTGGTTCTAGGAATTGGAGAGAACCTATAAATTTGCTTGCTCAACCACATTCTCTCTCTCTAACCAACATATGATGAAGAAGCATCTCTCTTGCTCACCTGTGATGATGAAGACAACACAATGAAGCGCACAGCTCAGCAGCCATATTGAACAGACATGTGGCTGAAAGCTGAGCACCAACGATGCCTTAACTAGAGACATTTTAATTAACTGCAAGTCTGTGTGCCACCTGAATTACACATCACCATTTGATCAGGTTGTATGGTTGCCAATATTCAAATGAACTTTGCATTTTGTTATTATTTATGAATATTATCAGTAATACATTATTTTATGTGTAACTTAATTTCTGCTTGTCTTTTTACTGCATCTAATGTCCTGAGGTTATAGATATAGAAGGGAAGGTGGGGGAAAGTTATATACAGTGGTAAGTCTGTGAGATTAGGCATTCTAAGGCTACATATTAATAATACAATAGGGGAAAGTAGAGCAATATATATATTACTCTACCAAGATAAAACAATTGGCGATCATAAATTGTCCCTAGTGTGTGTTTGGTGTGTGGGTGTGTGTGCCCTGCGGTGGGCTGGTGCCCTTCCCGGGGTCTGTTCCTGCCTTGTGCTGGCTGGGATTGGCTCCAGCAGACCCCCGTGACCCTGTGTTAGGATATAGTGGGTTGGACAATGACTGACTGACTAATTTGCTATTCATTTATGTTTCAATCTTTCTGTGATGTACCATGTATGTTGTGCGTGGTCCCCCAGGAGGTGGGACCACCTACTAATCACCAATAGGAACTACCCTCTGCCTATAATTCCATAGAGTCTCCCACAGTTCCTGGTGGTTCATTTCAAATGTACTTAGAATTTTTGGTGAGTTACTGTGATTTTTCTTGTGATTTCTAGTGTTGCAGATGCCAGGGGTGACGACCCGGCCGGGACACCTTAGAGGACCGGAAGTGGGCGTGTGCCCATCTGGGATCACGTGGGGGCCACCTTCCTGGTTGCTTTGGGAGCTGCGGGTTCAGGACATGGAAGCCCCACCCTGTAGGGGCCCGTGGTCACCGCCATGAGGCGCCCCAATGCCTTGGGGACTTGTGACCTCAGCACTTCCGCCACACCAGGAAGTGCTGGGGGGAAGATTTAGGAGGACACCCAGAGAGCTGCCAGGAGAACAGCCGGCACTTCCGCCACACTCGGGCGTGGCCAAGATGGGAATGCCGGGAACCACCTGGAGCTCATCCGGGAGTATATAAAAGGGGCCGTCTCCCTTCATTCAAGGCTGGAGACGGGTGGAAGCAGGACAAGGCATGAGAGAGGTGTGGAGGCGGCCCCAAGAAAGGCATTGTTAGGCCAAGACTGAGTATTGGAGTGTGTGCACTAATTTGAACTGGAGCTGAGTGACCAAAATATTGTAAATATTTGTATAATAAACGTGTGGTGGTTGAAGAACAACATGTCTGCCTGTCTGTGTCCGGGTCAAGTCCACAATAGATATTTTGAATCCTGTTCTATGTTTTTTGACTTTGCTTTGCATAATTTATTGGGACTTTATTCAACAGGGATTTCCATTCCTGGCAACTCCTTTTAAAGTCAAGTTTTAAAATTCCCTAAAACCCAACTGTCTATCACACTACTTCCTCATCTATTCCATGTGTCTATCGTTCTTTCTGTAAAGAAAAACTTCCTAATGTTTGTGTGAAATTTACTCTTAACATGTTTGCAACTGTTTCCCCGTGTTCTTGATTAACTCATTTTAAAGTCACAGTCTCAATCTACTGGACAAATTTCCTTCATAATTTTAAACACTGTCTCCAGTTATTCTTCTTTTGCCTAAAGGGAAAAGGCTCAGCTATTTTATTTATTCTGTATAATTCCTCACTTACAGCCCTGGAATCAGCCTAATCACTCTTTTCTGGACTTTTTCTAGCACTGATATGCCCTTTTTGTAGCCAGGAGACCAGGGGCCTCATGTATAACATATATAAAATCCAGAAAACTATGCGTAAAACTGTGCGTATACCAAGTTCCACACACTTCTCCTTCATAAGTCCCAATCAATATGAATTGAACACGCATGCATGTACCTACAGCCCCACCAAGACTCCTCCCAGAATGTGTCTGAATATGCAAATAAATATAAATGGCCCCTTCCTTTCAGTGTCTTGTTAAAAGACAATAGCAAAAGCATGGGTAAAAAAAAAGAATTTCAGCCAATGAAAAGTGGAGGCAAGGAAAAAATTGCTATTTGTTAGCTTAAGCAATGGTATAAGTGGTATAAGCAACAAAAGGAAGTTGATTGAATGATACACTTGAGTGTTCAGAAAGTCACAAAGTGCCCGAAACAAAAAAAGTGGTCAGATGCCAAAGTCGCAGTGAAAAGGTGAGTTGCAAATCCATTGTCTGTATATTGTGTTTCAGACAATCTTACAAAAACTGACCCACATGCCAAGAACATGACATCGTTGGACTCTGGCTGCACACATACACCTCTGCCTCGAAAAACCGCCAGGTGACCATCTGTCTGGATGCTGTTCTGGAGTCACAAAATGCAATAGTGGAAGCTATAAGAGATGTGGCCAACAAACTAAGGGCTGTACTATGTGATACTGACCACAAACTAAATTAAATGGTGAAAAAATAAATGCTGCATCTGATTATTTGTTGTTTCATTATGCTAATTACATTCAAACGACATGCAGCTGTGCATATATGTGCATTTTATAGGCCCTCCTGCTATAGATGATGTGATGCCAGCTCATTCTATTGGTGATTTATCCCTGGATGATGTAACTAGTCTGGTGCTATTGCAATACCAATGTGCATGCAGTTGACCGCTCTGATTACGTTTGGAAAACCAGACATTGCTGCAAATTGCACTTTAATATTTTCCAGTTCAACCACAGTGTGAAGAAATCTTATATATACTCAGCAAAAAAAGAAACGTCCTCTGACTTTCAACTGTTTTTACTTTCAGTAAACTTAATGTGTAAATATTTGTATGAACACTAAAAGAGTCAACACCATAAGACATAAACTAAAAATGTTTCACAATGTGTCCCTGAATGAAGGGAGGCTCAAAATCAAAAGTACCAGTCAGTATCTGGTGTGGCCACCAGCTGCTTGAAGTACTGCAGTGCATCTCCTCCTCATGGACTGGACCAGATTTGTCAGTGCTTGGTGTGAGATGTTACCCCACTCTTCCACCAAGGCACCTGCAAGTTCCTGGACATTTCTGAGGGGAATGGCCCTAGCCCTCACCCTGCGATCCAACAGGTCCCAGACGTGCTCAATGGGATTGAGATCCGGGCTCTTCCACTGCAAGGATGATCAGCTGTCCTTCCTGTCTCCCTGTAGCGCTGTCTTAGGCGTCTCACAGTGCGGACATGGCAATTTATTGCCCTAGCCACATCAGCAGTCCTCATGTCTCCCTGCAGCATGCCTAATGCACGTTCACGCAGATGAGCAGGGACCCTGGGCATCTTTCTTTGGGTGTTTTTCGCAGTCGGTAGACAAGTCTCTTTAGTGTCCTGCGTTTTTAGAACTGTGACCTTAAATGCCTACTTTCTGTAAGCTGTGAAGGTCTTAACGACCATTCCACAGGTGCATGTTAATTACAGTAATCCCTCCTCGATCGCTGGGGTTACGTTCCAGACCCCCCCACGATAGATGAAAATCCGCGAAGTAGAAACCATATGTTTGTATGGTTATTTTTTATATATTTTAAGCCCTTATAAACTCTCCCACCCTGTTAACATTATTAGAGCCCTCTAGATATGAAATAACACCATTTAGTCAAACGTTTAAACTGTGCTCCATTACAAGACAGAGATGACAGTTCTTTGTCACAATTAAAAGAAAGCAAACATATCATCTTCAAAGGAGCGCCGTCATAAAGGAGCGCCGTCTGGAGCAGAGAATGTCAGAGAGAGCGCTCGCAAAGAAAAGCAAACAATTAAAAAATCAATACGTGCTTTTAAGTATGCTGAAGCACCGCAATAAAGCAGCATTTTGTAGAGGAGCGTCCATGTCCTCTGTGCAAACAGCCCCTCCGTCAGGCAGAGAGTGAGAAAGATAGAGAGAAGCAAACAAGCACCGCGCGGGAAGCATATCTTATAGCATTGAGGAGTTTTAGTTAATATGTAATACATGCTCTGATTGGGTAGATTCTAAGCCAACCGCCAATAGCATCCTTTGTATGAAATCAACTGGGCAATCAAACTGAGGAAGCATGTAACCTAAATTAAAAGACCCATTGTCCAGAAAGCGCTAACCAGCGAAAAATCTGTGATATATATTTAGATGTGCTTACATTTAAAATCCGCGATAGAGTGAAGCCGCGAAAGTCGAAGCGTGATATAGCGAGGGATTACTGTAATTGATTATGGTTAATTGAACATGCATGGAAAACATTGTTTAAACCCTTTACAATGAAGATCTGTAAAGTTATTTGGATTTTTAAAACATTATTGTTGAAATACACAGTCCTGAAAAAGGGACGTTTCTTTTTTTGCTGAGTATACCTGTATATGTATGACAAGCGGATAATACCCTCCTATACAGCTGGCTCAGTGATGTTTGAGAAACACTCGATCAGTCAACAAATTCACATTGAAAAGCTCCTGTGGCTGCAAACCTGAGGGTGGGCAGATTTTGCAAAGAAGCAGGTAGTGCACAGTTCCTCAAAATCTACCTTTGTAAAGATGGTGCCAGTTCAACACACAATATCCCAGAGGATAGCTGTTGGAAATCGAAATTGACTTAGAAGCCAGCCATCTTCATCTATAAAGACACACTTATAATTCTTCCATTTGTGATGTCTTCTAACAACAATAAAGCAGATATGGTATTTAGTTTGGCAATTCTCATGCACCAATATATTGTTACAGAATGATTACAATCAAGTGAATTAAATCTGTAAATGATATGCAATTAATTTTGTTGTATTTGACAAATCCTGCATCATGGATGTGAATATTAAAAAGAAGGGAAACGACACAGAAACCACAGCACTGCTATGACACTGTGTGCCACCAGTTTGCAAAACCGAGCAGAAAAGTGCATACACAAGGTATGAAACTGAAAATGTGTGTGGCTTTACGCAAAGTCTAGTTTTTATACATCTTGAATTGTATGTGGAAGCAGGCATATGCAACATTAGGCCCCAGAACTGCACAAAGTATTCCAGATGAGGCCTCACCAGTGCATTATAAAGTTTGAGCATATCTTGCTTGGATTTCTGTTGTATTAAGGCCTGGTGTTGGCACTTATTTCTAGCTGGGGTTAGTGAAAAATTCCTTCCTACTGGGCAATTGGAATTGCTTTTGGGATTTTTGTGGTTTTGGATTCTTTGATCATAACAGCAGTGAGCAATGCACGTAGCTAGCTGCATTAGGCTTGATGTAGTAAAGGAGGTCCATCATGGAGTCATTTGGTAATTGTGACTCACAACCATTTTTATTTTTAGAGTATTTTTCCTAAGACACTTCCATTAAAGATGCAATCCAAACATCTAGAACTTACAGGCTAACTCAGTGGTTCTTAAAGTTCTAGAGGGTGTCTGGACTTTTCTGTAAAAGCATATGTAGTAGTGGAGTGTAATGGCAGGCACTGCTTCAGAACCACCTTGTCGCTCTAACAGTTTTATTCTTCTAGTTTGTAGATAGCAGTGTTATGTAAATTATAGACATCAGCTTTTTCAAATTTTTGCCCTTGCTCTTTCTCACAGCAGTCCTTTTATATTCTTGGTAATCAAGATGGAAAAGTGGCTAATGTTAAACAAGAAAAAAATCAAGAGAAAGATTACATGTCAGGTTCAAGTGGCAGATCTATTAGATTAATTGCACAGATTGGTGAAGAAAATGATAATAAACTTAATTCAAACATCCAGCTGATTTTCTAAAGTATGGCTTTACGTGATTGTTATTGAAGGTGAGACCCATCCACTGCATGTGTTATACTCAGGACTCTGCCCACATGGCAACTTAAATTCTCTTCAACTTAAGAGACAGTTAGAAAACAAAACATTCCACACGTGCTAAAATGTAAATTTCTCATCATAAGGAGAGCAGGTTGCATTGTCAGTGCAAAACCATATCTAATGAAAGGAAAATTACTGATAGAGCAGAAATTGCATAATTAATAGACAAATTCAAAAAGCTTTACACATCTGGCAACAAGCTCAGTTCAACCAGCTGCCATTGCAATGAATAAAGTTGTGAATGGTGATTTGCCAGTGTCACACACATGCAAGTAAGAAGACGCTAAAGGGCTCAAGTAATTGTAATATTACATCAGACCAGGGGGTGGCAGGGTGCACTGACTGTCTTTCTCAGTTCCTTGCAGACCCTTCCCAGGAAATCCCGTCATGTTCTGGTGCCTCCGATGATGCCACTTCCGGTTCCAGTGCATTTGATGATGTCACTTCTGGTGCAATGGATGACATAACTTCCAGTTCATGTGGTATCACTTCCGGTTCCTGGTCCTATGATGGCGTCACTTCTGGTTACGGCCCCCAGGATGATGTTACTTCCTATAATGGCCTTTAAAGCTGCCATTTTGCCTTTGTTTAATCAGTTCTGTTTTCGACTCATTCTTGTAAACAATTCTCTTTTTTGCAGCAAGGACATATTATGTGGTTTGCTGCCCCAAACCTTTATTATGTCTAGGGTCTTATTGTGTCACACCAGATTGAAAAAGATAAAACCCCTTTGGTTGAGAAACACTTTGATAACATGGCACAGGATATTAACGTTAATTTGACTGGATGAGTCTTTCAGAGGGAAAAATTAAATAAAGGGCTGACAGTGTATATTAATATATATAATAAGCAGTAGGTAGTATCCATCCATTTATCCTCCAACCCACTATATCCTAACACAGGGTCACGAGGGTCTGCTGGAGCCAATCCCAGCCAGCACAGGGCACAAGGCAGGAAACAAGCCTTGGGCAGGGCGCCAGCCCACTGCAGGGTGCATACACACACAAACTAGGGACAACTTAGGATCGCCAATGCACCTAACCCTGCATGTCTTTAGACTGTGGGAGGAAACCCTCACAGACAGGGGAAGAACATGCAAACTCCACACAGGGAGGACCTGGGAAGTGAACCCAGGTCTCCTTACTGTGAGGCAGCAGCGCTATCACTGCGCCACCCCAGCAGGTAGTAGTGTTCAATTAATTCAGTTCAGTTTCCCTTTTCATTTATTTCCAGTGAAGTGGATTTTTTAGGTTCTTTTTTATTAACTCACCTACAGTAGCAGGAGAAGGGGGATGTTGTGTGAGCTGTTTGCCTGCGTTCGCTATGCCTGGTGTCTGACTGACTTGCATTGGGCATTTCGGCTGTCAGATGAGTAAAATAGGACAATATACAGAATATACAAGTTCAACAAAATGCTGTGAAGGTAAAATCGCAATATAAACTAATTTCTCATTAAAGACACACAGACCGTTTCTCCATTGTATGATGGTCAAGTTTGCAAATTGACAATTCTTTTCAATGGGAATTTTTTAAATTTAATTTTAAAACTTTGTACGACGTCAATCTTTTTGAGATATCTGAATGAAAATTGAAATTTAAAAAGCTTGCTCACAATATGAACGTGTTATGAATATGAATAACAAATAGTAAAATTCTTAATACACATTCCTGAGAGATCACACTAACAATCTCACCCTACATGGAAAATACATGTTCAAGTCCTCAAGTAAATTATTTCACATGACTTGCTTTGCTTTAATATTGTAGCAGTCTGTCTATTGAGTTTGTTTCAGATTCTTCTTTTAGAATTCCATGCTGATTGTCATTAGAATATTATAGGAATAAATTTGTTCAAAAATGTTTGAAGATATTGTCACACAAGTAGTCTTCTAGTTCTGCACAAACTTCAACTTGATTTAGCAGTTCCCAATGTGGATTGATACAAAATATTCAAGTTTGCCTAACTTTCTATTATTTTATGATGGCACAAAAATAATGCTTAGATAGATAGATAGATAGATAGATAGATAGATAGATAGATAGATAGATAGATAGATAGATAGATAGATTGCTGAGTGATATAGCGGGTCCACAGCTCAGATGAAATAGCCCAGTTTTTAAATAGATAATCGCCGCACTTGCGGCTTATCGAGGGGGCGTGGTAGTGTGGTTGGAGCGGTTCCTGGGCGCTTCGTGATGCTGGTGATCCTCACTTAAGTGCACAGGTGAGGAGTTGTCCGCACCCGTAATTGATGCCAGGAGCTGCTAATCACCACACCTGAGTCACGTCCCCATTATATATTGTAGGAGCACGAGTGTGGAAGGAGAGGGAGAAAAAAAGAAAGTGAACAGATGTTATGGGAGAAGAAAGCGGCAGGAAGGAAAAAGCTGGTGTATGCAGGAGTGAGTGGGTGAAGGCAGCGTCGCTAGTGAGATCAGGCAGCTGGAGGGAGAGCCCCCTGGAAAAGGTGTTTGGCCGACACTCGATGTGGCTGAAGGAAGCGGTTGTTCCAACTGAGTGATCAGGTAGCTGGAGTGACCCGGAAGGTGGTTGGCTCACCGCATAAGGCCACGGTAGGCAGCGGGAGCCAGGAAGGCTTAGGAGAGTGAACCCCAGCATGAGCGCCCTGGCCATTGGGGAACCTAAGTCTCGTTCTGACGGATCCAGGGACTGAAAGACAATCAGACGTAAAGGACAGCTGCAGGTAGGGTGACTCCCCTGGTGCATAGCCTAAAAGACTGCTTCCAGCCTTTTGTTTTTAACCTCATTTTTATGGATTTATTAAAGAGATTTTAACCTCCACCTTTTCACTGGTTTTATTGGATTATTTATTTATTTGAAGCACTGCACTACTTATTTGCACACTTTGTTTTGATTGTTTTTAAATAAAAGCACCTTTGCACCTTTATGCACCATCCCCTTGCTTTGTTATGTCTTCAATGATCAGCTCATCCGGTGACATTAATGATGGTGTCGGGTTCAAGAGCTCCCAAAATGGAGATGGGAGCATGAAATGGAACCTGTATCGTCACAGGCTGGACTTGAATACGGCTCTTCATTCATGGCCCTCCTGGTACTTGGATGAGCTTGTGCAGGTTTTACAGAGAAGAATGGTGAAAGCGTGCAGTGACCAAATGATTAAAGCTGATGGTGAGAGAGACCTGTGCACACAGAATCAAAGCTGTTATGGCTGCCAAAGGAGCATCTGCTAAATACTGACTTGAAGAGGGTGAATACTCATGCAATCAATTGTTTTCTATTTTAAAGTTGTAATTTAGATGTTTCTGCTGATTTGTGTCAATAAAGCCAAGCATAACTAATGTTGTATAACGATAAAATGTGAAGACTTTCAATGCTTTTTATGGTTATTGTAGTTAATGGGATAAAGCTGATCTCTCTTGTGAGTCGGAGTCACACAGTATGTGCATCATCAGTTTCCTCGCCCATTGAAAATGAGTACTAAAATACTAAAGATAACATCTCCTCAGACTCACAGGTTTGTTTGTGTTAAATCCGTTTATCTTCTGATGCACACCTGACACGTGTACATTAAAAACATTAAATAAAGAACTAATTCTTCCCATTGTCTAAGAAACTCCATTTACTTTAATTCGGTTCAGCTGTTATTTCCTGTATCAAGACGTCCTTGAAATGACAGCATTTCTCATTTACAGCATAAGTGATTTTGCTTTCTCATTCTATTTTTTTCTAGTTGTAGCCCCAGACCCAGTTCTCATGTAATGAGGTCTTTCACCTTTGTGTCGTGCAGGGCATTCTAAATGAACTCACTTGAAACTTTTAGTAGCTGCTGCTGGGGAGTGTTAACCTTGGAGAGGCTTGGGGCAAACTTTGACAAGGAGTTTACCTTGCCAAATACATTTTGAAATTATCTTTTGTCCTTGGGTGGTTTTATATCCTTCCCGATACAATCATAGCTTGCTCTGACCTGATCCCATTGACAGTGAAGCAATGTCGAAAGTAATTGATGTCGGTGGTACCGAAGGTGCACTATTTTACGGGATGACTTAGATTTGCACTTGGGACTGTTGTGATGTAATATAAAAGTGTGTGTCATGTTATTTCTTTAATAACTCAAATCTTGCCTACAGTTAAGGTGTTCATGGATTTTGTCAATTTTTTTTGAATAGAGAAAGAAGGGAAGGAGCCACGGCTGGCCTATAACCATTTTGGGACACTAGGTTTAATTTCCTCTAGGACAGTGCAAACACGTATTGTGCTATTCACATGTTTCATCAAGACAGTCCACCTTTGACGTGCAGCTAAAAAGAAGCTATTAAGCTTTTGCAGATGTCTAAAGAAGGCATTGGCATCTCTTGGGCATCTTGCTGAATCTGCTAACTCTGAAGTACATTTATGGTGTGGGGAGCACATGGCACAAAGTAAGCTCTGAGATTTGTTTGCAGCACTCTGGCCTGAATATTTTTGTGCCTCCTCTTCATGCTGGCACCATTGTCATGTGATTGCCTTCTGCAATCATCTAAAACCTTTTATTGGCTAACTAGAAGGATTACAATATGCAAGCTTGTGAGGCAACGCAGGCCCCTTCTTCAAGCAAGATGGAATTGATTATGTTTTGTCTGAAGAAGGGGCCTGAGTTGCCTTGAAAGCTTGCATATTGTAATCCTTCTAGTTAGCCAATAAAAGGTGTCATTTTGCTTGACGTCTCACTACATTCATAGAGGCTAACGGTACAACACCCTAGTACTGCTTCTTTACAGTAAGGAGACTGTGAAAGATTGTGGGTTCGCTTCCTGGTTCCTTCCTGTGTGGATAGCGCTTTGAGTACTAAAAAAAATGCATATAAATATAATGAGTTATTACTATTATTATTAGTAGTAGTACTTTAATCATGTGACAGGTGTCTGGTATCCGAGTGTGCAGCTCAGTTTTATTAAGAGACTGGGAACTCTTGGAATTTACTGATAATAGCGCACAGGTTTCTTTAAATTGGGCGGTGAGAAACACACAATGAAAGCCACAGCAGAAATTTCAGGAAAACCAACAGTAACTTCTATTACACAAGACAATATAAAGTACATTAAAAAGATAAATGAATTTAAAAATCTAATAATATCAGGAATGAAATTCTCTTTTTTAAAAGGCAAGCCCACAGTCCACACTCTAAAAGTCCATTAAAAACATGAAGTGGAGGATACAACCTTTAGTGGTGCGAAGTCCAACTTGCGCCCTGTATGACCCCAACAATTAATCGTCCAGCTATTCATGGATGCACTCTGTTCACCGGACGCTCATTTTCCAATAGAAGTTTTATCAAATCACTGAATTCCTGTCAGCATCTCTTAGTCGTTCTTTGCTTTCCACTCTGAGTTCCTTGTGTTGCTGTGACCTAGACACACCTCACTTCTCATCCTCCAGCTTCGCTCAATCTTTTCATGTGGCTTCCCTCTCTCGCTGGACCCACAACTGGCATCTCCTTGTGGAGCTGTCTCTTCCTCCCTGGAGGTAAGTGTTGCTGTCCTTGTGCCTCACGTCATACCAGCCATGTACCCAAGTCTGGCAGTGAGCCTCTGTGCTCTGTGTGAGTGGTCTTGGAAGCGTTCTCAGTGGACAGTCCCTCTCCCTGCCCAGAAGTTGAAATCTCCTTCAGTCCCTGTCTAGATCAACATAAACAATGGCACATCCAAATTTCCTGGGCTTAACAAATAATGTAAACTCAGGTTAAGAAGAACCTATCTATCAATGAGTACACATGCTGATTAGAAACCAATATCCCAGACATGTTCATTTCTAAGTCAGGTAAATACAAACATTTTCCAATGAAGGAGCAGTTTTTTATCACAATTTTGTATTTTGCAATTTTGCAAGACAGCAAATACTTATATCCTGTAGACAGCCATCACAATAATCAGTAACGGGATTGGCCAGGAAATTTGCTGTTTAACTTCTCACCCCAGTCCCAACAATGGGTTCCTATTGCCTCTTCATCTACTGTGTTTTAAATGTAATATTTACATGATCTTTTGCCTAAGAGAGAATCGAAACCACCCAGTGTGCAAAAAATGTCCCCTCTGACAATCATCTAAAGGAATATTTAGTTCTTCAAGTCGATCCTGGACAAGAGCTGGCAAAATTTTCCCCTTTGTCTCTGTCATATAAAGTAAGGTTCACTTTAATCCTGGGTACTTCCTCCAGTTAGCTTATTGTTGCTAACATCAGGTGTGCAATCCAAAATAATGGAGTGATATTAGGACTGCTTGATGTCACTCACTATCTGTGCACTTATAGAATAAACCAGCTCATTTTGAAATGTTTAGCCAGTTGAATTGTAGCTTCTGCCAGTGCTGGTGCTGTGGTATAGCAGGCTTCAAAAGGATGGCCAGTTTTAAATAATCCAGATAGCCGTGTCAGTCTCCCCGTGGGGAGTTAATGAGGTAATTGGGGAAAGTCACCCCTGCACGTGAGGGTGCGATCATTCTCAATTGCTTCATTGGCTTCCTGTGGTGCGTTATTAAGACGCTGCGCCCAGGGAGCCATATAAGTACAGGGGAAAGGGGAGATCGGAGGAAGGAAAAAGAGAAAGATCTGCATAAAGAAAGCAAGGAAAAGGTGACTAAAGGGCAGACTCAGGAGGAAAATCTGCTAACCTAGAAAGGAACATTAGCACGAACTGCAGCCCCATGAAGGAGTGTAGGCAGTGGCGCTCTAGAAGCTGGTTTGCCCTAATGAATAATGGTGTCGAGTGGGGTGAGCATGGTGCATCCGTGGTATGACTGTGGGATCGTGAAGGAAGACGGGAGTAGAGCCGACCTCAGATGGTCTGACTGCACATTTCGGAGGGAGTCAAGACGGGGGTCAGAGGATGACATTAATGGCTGCTGAGTCTCTGCTTGCTGAGCGAGTGATGGGTGAGCCCGGGAGATGACGAAGGAGGTGGGCTCAGATCGGGAGGAGCCAGTGACTGTATTTTGACCTCTGATTTTAATGGATTTATTTATTGTGGTTTTTATCCCCCACTCTTCACTTGGTTTTTATGGATTATCTATTTATGGATATTTGGAACCGGATGTGCTCCGGCAATCTCCCACCGACATGCCCCAGTGTGGCAAAGGTGCCGGCTGCATCCCCGGAAGAACTCTGGGTGTCCCTGCTCCTCTTCCCCCCAGCACTTCCGGGTGTGGTGGAAGTGCTGAGGTCCAGGGCTCCCAAGGCATCTGGGCGCCCCCTGCCGGAAACCACAGATCCCTACAGGGCTGAGCTTCAATGCCCTGTACCCGTGGTCCCCATAGCAACCAGAGCGGTCGCCCCCACGTGGTCTGAGGAAGGCGTAAGCCCTTTTCCAGTCCTCCTGGTCATCCTGGCTGGGTCGCCCCCCAGCCACCTGCGACAATATATACAGTACAAGGCAAAAACTTTGGACACACCTCCTCATTCAATGTGTTTTCTTTATTTTCATGACCATTTCCAGCACTCCATCACTCTCCTTCTTGGTCAAATAGCCCTTACACAGCCTTGAGGTGTGTTTGGGGTCATTGTCCTGTAGAAAAATAAATGATCGTCCAACTAACCTGACTTCTGCACAACACAACTGCTGGTCCCAACCCCATTGACAAAGCAAGAAATTCCACTAAATAACCCGGATAAGGCGCACCTGTGAAGTGAAAACCATTTCAGGTGACTACCTGTTGAAGCTCATCGAGAGAATGGCAAGAGTGTGCAAAGCAGTAATCAGAGCAAAGGTGGCTATTTTGAAGAAACTAGAATATAAAACATGTTTTCAGTTATTTCACCTTTTTTTGTTAAGTACATAACTCCACATGTGTTCATTAATAGATTTGATGCCTTCAACTTTTGGCCTGTATATATATTTATATATATATATATATATATATATATATATATATAATCCAACGTCTGTCTGTCTGTATGTCTGTCCACTTTTCACACTACTTAACAGATGGCTTATTTTCTAAAATCTGCTTGAACATTCCAGTTGATTTTGTGACATCTCTCATTGTGCTAAGTATCATAGTTAGCTACCTGTACTGATTTATGTCAAAAATCAGAGAGAGATGCAGCAGGCCGAGGGAAGGGGGGCCCGTCCTTACTCACTTACGTGCCAGCCTCGGATCATATCTTACATCCACTCAGCTAGCGAACGAGAGAACTACTTAACGGATTTAGATATATTTTTTTTCTTTAATTTGCTTGAACATCCCGGTTGATTTTGTGACTTCTCTCATTACGCTGAGAAGCATAGTTCGCTTGCAGGAGTGATCCATTTTTGCTAATCCGAGACAGAGGCTGCGTGACGAGGGGAGTGGGAAGCGTGACATCAGGAGTGGAGAGTCGGTCTACCTCTGTGATTTGTAGTGTACCTTGTCTCCGCTTAGCTAGCAGTACTTTTGTTTATTGATTTTTAAAATTTGTCCTGCTTCACTACTATGCGGGTGGGGGACAGCTAGTATATATAAATAATGAGAAACAAATGCAAGCACTCCTGGGCCTGAATTGCTTCTAACATGCGACAAATTATTCTTGGTGGAGATTTCTGATCAATTATTTACTTTTCAGATTGGTTCTCTTTTTGTGCAAGGTAAGACACAGATTTTCTGTTGGAGTATTCCAGAGTGTACAGTAATTCCTTGTGTGGATTACCTAATAAAATAATAGCAACTGCAAATAGATATTAATCTAGCCCCCACTGTCCTAAGTGTGTGGTTCTTACTGCATTGCAGCATCTTCTCTCTGATACTTAAGCACGTGCCACTAGCTACTGTATTAATCAGGCAACCCATAATAACCTGCCAACCCTTAACAAACATATATTAATAAAAGGATGTGTCTGTGTGTCTGTATGGATGCTATGTCTCTATCATTCCAACAGATGGTGCATCACAAACATTAACACTGCTTTTACGAATCTCATACCAAATAGCACATAACAGAGATGTATATATATTGCATGGTGCACAGCAAACATTAACACTGGAGTCTACATTGATTACTCTTAGACTGGTAGTACAGCTAGTTAGTGAACAAATAAATTACCTCCAAAATGTCACTTTAGAGTGAACCAATCAAACACCTTCCACCTTAATATAGCCACATTGATTATTCTGCCTACCTGTGGTACCTTACTACTTAAATGCAAGCAGGTTGAGTACAAAAAAATAAAAAATGATGCACGGAGCCCCAGGTCACCTAAGCCATGGGCTGGCTATGGATGGAGGTAGCATACAACAATGTTTTGAATGTAGTTAACTTGGAAGGCCCATCATTTCTCCTAATCTAGCATACATGACACAGAAAAATATACAGTGGATTTGAGGTCTTTAAACATTGCTAAAGATTGGGGTGATCATTTAACAACATTGATGGAGTTCTAATGACTTTGGCTTGCATTATTCTGAGTTTGGCTGTGCATGGTTTCTCCACCACAGCTAGCATGATGACCCACACAACTAGCTCTGTAGCCCTTGTAATTATGCCCGACTGACTCGTGCTTTGCAGCTCTTCATGACGGTTAGAATGGACTCTGCAATATGATCAAGTGGGATGGTCTGCTCACTCTCAATTAGTCATAGCCCTGTGAAAATACTGGCTAGCTCGTTATATAATGGGGTGTCAATGTCAAAGTACAGCTAGGCCATATTTTTGTTATCCCTTGCAATTAAGAAAGAGGTACTAGATTTTACAATACATTACAGATTAGCCAATCAAGTACATGTTTTCATTTTAAAAGCATTTAATTACACAGTACATTAATTCTAATCAACATTACTTTCCCACCAAAAAGAAAGCAAGAAAAGGGAATTAGTCGGTAATCAGGAATTAATAAAGTGGTGCCTAGAAAACCCTCCCAAATTAAATACAATCAACGATTAGTTTAGATTGTTGAGAATGCCACTGATTAAGCAGATGCCATATATTAAAGAGGTTCCAAGTTATTTCCTGCTGAATTTCTTTTTCTTATTTAAAAAGTGAGCCAGACAAGGTGATGAGTTAACAATGTAAAAAAATATACTGTATATTATGAGACTAGAGGGTTAAATTAGTAAAGCATGATGAGCCCTGCTGGGGTTTAAATGTCCCCAAGGTGTGCAGCCACCTACCCATCACCACAAGGGACTTCCCTTAGCCCTATAATAGCTGAGGAAACCCCACAGTCCCTTGTGGTTCATTGAATGCACTCGTCGTGCAATTAGGAAGGCTTTGCCTCCTGTGCCTTTGTGCTCCTCAGAGCTTGTTTTTGTTTAATAGAGCTTTTTGTTAATATAAATTGTTTTATTCATAAAGAATCTTCTTTGCCCTTTTTGTAACTACCTGAGGTTTGACGGTCCATATGGGTAGTTTTGGGAATTTTTTCAGAGCTTTGTGCTGGGACTCCTTTATTTCATAACACAAAGGTGATCAATGCAGCAAAACTTATTAAAGGGCAGTAACATGACGAGAATGCAAAGTAGCAGCAACAGCATTTGATAACTAAACACAAATAGTAATCCAGTATGGTGTGAGGCACACAGCTAAGCATTTGGACAGGGGAGGTGACACTTAAAACTGACTTTCATGAGTACAGGGATTAGTCAAGCTGCTGTCTAATTTGTCTAGTGACTTTAATGGGTTTTGGTCTTGGATATTTCATTAGGCATTTTATTTAATATTTTGGAT